>NC_091459.1:11941937-12071937 GCF_027789765.1 Dendropsophus ebraccatus | reverse complement strand
CTGACCTGGAGACAGAGCGGTGGCCAGAGAGTAGGGCAGACGCGCTTCTGTGACCCTCTCACTGGGAAATAAATGATGGTTTTTACAAAAATCATCCAGCGGATCAGGAATATACAGGTATGAATAGAAAGCTTGTTTAAGAAGTAACTGGTAACTGTCAGACCAGATAGATAGGAGATATATCCGTCTCCTATGTATCTACAGTGGTGCCTTGGATTACAAGCATAATTCTTTCCAGGATCGCACTTGTAATTCAAATCCACTCTTATACCAAAGCAAATTTTCCCATAAGAAATAATTAAAATGCAGGCAATTTGTTCCACGCCCCAAAAATTATGATTTTTGTTACTGTACAGTATAACAGTCAGCATGTGGAGTATAATGTATAGTAAGTGCATAAACCTGATAACACAGCAGCAGTCTGTAGATACAGGATGGAACTGCAGATCCCCATAATGCAGTAGTGTAGTACAACAGGATAGAAAAGAGAAGCAGGGCTGCTGTCAGAGGTCTGTGTGGTCACATGACAGCAATGGGGAAGGGGCGTGTGTTCAGTGTGGACCAATCATGGAAGTGAGAATCACAGAGCTGTGCAGGAGGACAGTGACAGCCATTCACACTGCTGTATAGAGAGGTTTCTGAGTGTAAGTGCAAGGAGCATGAGGGAATGAGCAGGACATATGTGGGCATATAGAGGGGTTAGAGCTATGAAGAGATTACCTCCACAGTCCTGTCCCCTGATGCAAGCCCCAGCCTGAAGTAGATCTGCTATGATTTGGAAGGTGAGGGAGACTTTCTGGGTCGGAGTACAGAGCTGTACACCCCGCTATGCAGACCATGCCCCTCCCCCACTCCCCCTCCCACCCAGTACAGGGAGCTCTTAAACCAAAGCAATGCTCTTAAACCAAGTCACAATTTTCAAAAACTGTGAGCTCTTTATGCAAAACGCTTTCAATCCAAGTTAAACCAGGGTACCACTTTATCTCTCTGTCTAGCTGTCTATCTTAATTATATATGCATATACAGTAGTCAGTTTCCTTTAAGTAATTTTTGTGTGTGTATATGTATATATATATATATATATATATATATATATATATATATATATATATATATAATTATACACTGTGTGTGTGTGTGTATATGTATATATATATATATGTGTATATATATATATATATAATATATTTTATCTCTCTCTCTCTCTCTCTCTCTCTCTCTCTCTCTCTCTCTCTCTCTCTATATATATATATTATGTTTGTGTGTAAAAAGAGAGATCCTTTCAAGATAAACCACCGTATGTGTACATGAGCAGTAGCCGCTTATAAATTAATAAAGAGCCATTTTCTCTGATAAGATAGATTATAAATATTCACTTCATTTCATCTTCAAAAAGTTTGTTGCCCTGGCAGTTATTATATAGAAAATATTCTCCCTGTGCCTATGAATTTATATTGTGTGACAGGTTCTCCTAGGTGATAAGTTACATTTACATTCCGTAGTCTCTTTTATGGCTTTTGTTTTGTGTGACGGCCTCTTGTATAATAGACGTGTGTGTCATTATAACTCTGGATCTGCCGCACACCTCAATGGTGCTGTAGGAGACCTGTGGCCTGATTCACACATCATGCATCTGATCAGTATATGAGGACTGTATGCAAAGCAGAGACGTGTAAGTCTTTCTATTATACTTCCACTGTGTGTACTTTGCACTGCAGGTTTTGGCTTACAAATAATAATGCAGATGCACTGCCCAAACCTGCAATTTGTTAGTGTCCCCCATTACTAGTCATTTTTACTGATTTGAATGTTACAGCTCATCAGTCACCTGTATACACTGCTCGCTTCTACCACCAGGAATGATTGTCAGGCGGCTATGTATCTCCATACACAATAGGCGGGGGGAGGGGGAGGGGTCTCTTCTCATGAAGCTGAATCAAAACTATCCGTTTTCTGTATTCTTTGATAGCTTCTATTTAGTAGAATAATTAAGTAGAATATTAGAATTAAGTAGAATATTATGAGCCAGTAGATGGGGGAAGGGGCTAACATAGGCAGGTGGGGTGTACAGAAAAGAGGAGGATGGAGGGATTTTGTTTAAAAAAAAAAAAAAAAAAACATTAGAAAGCAGTGAAATCATATACATAATGTAAAGGAGAATTCTCTTATACAAAATGAATAGTTAAAAGCTGTGACTAGAAGACAGTGACAAATATTGAAGACAATGAGGGACAGGTCTTAAAGGGGTACTCCGAAAAATAGTTTTTGTATCAGCAAGTGTCAGAAAGTAAATGACTATATCGTAAATTATATATATATATATATATATATATATATATATATAAAAACTTCCAGTACTTATCAGCTGCTGTATGTCGTGCCGGAAGTAGGTGTAGTCCTTCCAGTCTGACACAGTACTCTCTGCTGTCACCTCTGTCCGTGTCAGGAACTGTTTACAGCAGTAGGAAATCCCTTTTTAAAAAAATCTCCTCCTCTCCAGACTAAGAAGAACACACCACTTCCTGCAGGACATACAGCAGCTGATAAGTAGTGGAAGACTTGATATTTTTTTTATTAGAAGTAAATTAGAGATTTCTGGAACCAGTTGATTGTAAAGAAGAATTTCTGGAATGAACTACCCCTTTAAGTGTCTGTAATTGGTTGTGTATGGAACCGGCCTGTGCTGCTGTACTGTGCTCCATAAATAGAAGATAAGAAGGCCATTTGTTCTGCTGTAGCTTGCTGAGAAAATGTTTATGATGAGAACTTGAGTAGGATTAAATGTATGGCTGAAATGCTCGAGCACATTCTGCAGCCGAGATGGAAGGAAAGTTGTTGTAGCTCCTAAATCCTTTTTTCCGCTTTTTATTGATAATTTTTATTGATCAGAATAGTTTATATTTTCACTCCAGTTTGACTGCTCTTCCATGTTGTAAACTATACATTTACTTTTGTGCAAATTTTGTGCAACTACACAAATTTGATGATCCTGTTATTTCATGCCTACATTTTCTCAGAAACTTTTTACCATCTTTTATTTGTGATTACCATTAAAGGGGTATTCCACTCAAACATAACTTTTAATATATCGTAAGAAGAAAGCAGTGGAACGGCACTTCACCTTAAAAAGACTTCACCTTTATTTCATCAGACAGTAGACAGCATCCGAGAGACACTCACTCCCTGCCCACGCACGTTTCACGCCGTCAGGCGCTTTCTCAAGGCAGGGCCTGAGAAAGCGCCTGACGGCGTGAAACGTGCGTGGGCAGGGAGTGAGTGCCTCTCGGATGCTGTCTACTGTCTGATGAAATAAAGGTGAAGTCTTTTTAAGGTGAAGTGCCGTTCCACTGCTTTCTTCTTACGATTCATTGATTGGACTTACTATTGGGAACAGAGCACCACTAGGACCACCAGAAGGTGAAGGTAACACTGATCTGACAAACGTGGATCAGCCGGGATCCCGTAGTCCCGGTGCAATTACCCCTCTGTGTGCATAACTTTTAATATGTTGCTGCCAAGGGTGAGACTAACAATTCCTTCCATACATTATTATCTATTCAGTCTCCTTCCCTCAATTCTGAGCTGCTGCTTTCTGCTGAAAACACAAAAATCTGTGAGTGAGCCTTTCTCTCCGTCTCCCCCTCCCTTCTGAGACTGATTATGTATCCATGCTGTGTATAGGCAGTCAACTATCAATCAGCAGCTGGAGGGCAGGGGAGGGGGTATGGCAAAAATTCCACCCACCAGATGCTGATTGGCAGTTATCTATCCATGCTGTGTATTGGCAGTGAACTGTCAATCAGCAACTGGAGGGCGGGGGGAGGGGTGTGGCAAGAATCCTATTCTCCTGCATATTAGGAGAATGTCTAAACAGAATGATGGAAGTAATACAGCCCTGCTAGAACTTGAGGCCCCGCCTCCTTGACACTAGGTAACAAAGCTTTGTTCTGAATGCTTTTATTACCTGTCCAGTGGTGCGGTCAGTGGGTAAAAGGTTCACTTTAAAAGTTTTTCATTATGTTTAAAACGGGTAAGCATACAAAATATTCTCGTAATTTCTTCTTTATACTGTAAGCCGTCAGTTATGCTTCTTACCCGGATATCATCAGCACAAAGATACGATTGTGTTTTTATGGCCTCATTCATCTAAATAGTTCCCTGTTTATACGACAATGTCAGTACACTGACAGACACACCTAGAAGAATAGAGCACTAATCAGGTTTTAATTGCTCTCACGTTTGTTCCTGCAAAAAAAAAAAATCTAAAATTTTATTTCTTCAGAATTCCTCTGTAAGGAATGCCCTCGAATTCACATAAACGTGGAGCGTATCGGCATCAAGGATATTCCTAAACAGCAGTCCTCCTTGAGGAGATGGCTTCATGAGCGCTTCGAGGTTAAAGATAGGTACGTAAACAGCTTATCACTTATAGGTTTATACAGGATCCGAATTCTTACAGCAAATTATGCCAAATCTGTCCAATACTAAATGAGACACAATACTGTACATACATAATGTTCTAAGAAGGTGTCGCCGTTACTCATAGCAATCCGATTCTGTTTTTCACTATTTCACTACACACTTGAAAATATTGTTTTACTTGAAGACTCTTTTATGCCTTGGACTTATTGTTATGTTTGACAAACGGTTATTTCATACTCTTAGGGCCATATTCCACAGAGCGATAATCGGCCGAATCGGCCCGATTTGGCCGATTATCGCTCCATGAAATAAATACAACGATCAGCCGATGACAATGATCATCGGCTGATCGTTGATATAGGTCTGAACCTATAATTGTCGGGCGCCGACCGCGCATCACTACGTGTAATAGTGGTGCGCGGCCGGCAGCTGACGATTTACTTTACCTAACCAGGCTGCAGGGCTCTTCTTGCGGTCTTCTCCCCAGGTCCCGCGCGCTCCAGCTTCAGAGCGGCCTGTCTCAGCTGACAGGCCGCTCTGAAGCTAGAGTGCGCGGGACCCGGAGAGAAGAGGAGCAGGAGGAGCCTTGGACCATGGATAGGTAATGTATAAAGTTTAAACAAGGGCTTCAAGGACATCGTTAATAATGTTCATGCAGCCCTTGTTAAACGATAATCGGCCCGTGTAATAGGCCCAGTAAACGAGCGCCGATCTAGCAGATCGGCGCTCGTTTACAGTTATCGGGCCCCCATCGGCCCATGTAATAACACTATTACAATGATGGTAATTGGTGAAGCTGGGTGCACATGTTGTGGCCATTATGCAGTTGGATGAATTCCATTACTGTCCACGGGCAGTGGTAGCAATATTTCCAAAGGGAAAAAAAAAAAAACCTACATAATGGAGGTAATTATGTCACCTTGGTCCTCTTCCCCGCTTTTGGAATATTTGTATTTTTAATATGTAAATGAGGTGGTGTGGTGCACTAGGCAGGACTACCACTCTCAGTGTACTGTACTGCTCCGTTCCGGCTGGCCAGAACTTTGCTTTGCTGTGACGTCAGCTTTTCCCAACGGGAAGTGTTGAAAGCAGGCGGCTTATACAACCAATATACCTATCTGCCAAATTTGGGGGTCAAACGGATGAGGTGTTTGGATCCCTATAAAATATGGATGGATATACATTCCCAATGTTCTGAACAACTGTCTGTTTTTTTGTATTTTTAGGTTACTCACACAGTTTTATGAATCTACAGATCCTGAAAAGCGAAATAAGTTTCCCGGAGAAGGTCATGTTGCAAAGCTCAGCCTAAAGAAGACTGTGCCGTCCTTGTTCATTCTAACCGGTATAACGGCTGGCATGCTATGCACAGAAACCGGAAGGAAAGTTTATATAAACACTTGGATATATGGAACTTTACTCGGCTGTCTATGGGTCAGCATCAAAGCCTAAAGGACCACTAGTCTTTACCAGCTGCACATTATACCAAATCTTTTGTCCAGAACTGAACACCTTGTATGTTTGCCTTATTCACGACTACATTGAATTCTATAGAATGTATGAGTGCCGGAAATGTGACAAGTCTCAATCGCAATTTGAGTGTGAGATTGTTCTAGCGGCCTGAAATACAGTGTCATGTTTACTGTCGTAACCCTTTTATTTTTTGAGGATAAATGTTCACTAATAACCAGATTATCATTTCACTAAATAGCCATTTACCCGTAGTCACTTATGTGCCAATGACCAACCCTGCCATGGTGATAGTGGTGTGGTTGGCCTTGTACAGTCAGCCAAGAACCCTCCTGATCAGAAGACTCTGCATATCCACTACGCTCTACTGTTTGGCCATTGTTGGTGTATACAGGTCACAAATTAAAGCGACTCTGTACCCACAATCTGCCTCCCCCTCCCAAATCGCTTTTAATCCAAGATCTGTCCTGGGGTCCATTTGGCAGGTGATGCAGTTATTGTCCTAAAAAACATTAAAACTTGCTCCCTTTGTCAAATTGGCGTGGCCTAGTGTGTCTGTGCCCTAGGCTTGCACCACCTCTCTGTCCCTCCTCCCCACCCTCTTCACCATTAGGAATGCCCCAGGCTTGTCTGAACACTGATACATGAACCTTAACAATCCAGCACATGTGCAGTGTTCAGACAAGTGATGAATAGAAGAAATCCTGCCTGGGGCATTCCTAATGGTGAAGAGGGACGGAGTGGCGTCACAGGCCTAGGCCACACCGAAACAGGGCTGCAAAGTTGTTTTTTAGGACAATAGCTGCATCACCTGCCGAACAGCTATCTGATGGTACAAGTGGTTTTGGGGGAAGGAGGGGGGCAGACTGTGGGTACAGAGTTGCTTTAAAGGGAACCTGTCACCCCCCGTACCGGGGTGACAGGCTCCCGACCCCCCGTTAGAGACCCCTATACTTACCTCATCCCGCCGGGTCCCGCTTCTGGATTCGGTCGGGTCCCGGAGATCTCAGCCGCTGCAGCCCGGCGCGCGCGCTGAGAGATGAGTCCAACACCCATAGAGAATGACAGGAGAGTCCAGCGCTCCGTCATTCTCTATGAGCGTTGGACTCATCTGTCAGCGCGCGCGCCGGGCTGCAGCGGCTGAGATCTCCGGGACCCGACCGAATCCAGAAGCGGGACCCGGCGGGATGAGGTAAGTATAGGGGTCTCTAACGGGGGGTCGGGAGCCTGTCACCCCGGCACGGGGGGTGACAGGTTCCCTTTAAGTATTTTTTGAGCTTTTTAAAGGGGTAATTGAGAGAATTTTTTAATACATTAATACATTGCTTTAATAAAGTAATATTAAAATAAATGTATACTCCAATGAGTGGCAGCAATAAGGGGGCGACCCAGGCCCCTCTACTGCCACCATTGTTTACGTCGAGAACATTCCCAGTCTACTGTTCTGATCAAGCGCTCCCACAAAGCGATCTATTGATACAGAGCATATTCTTCTTAGACTATGCAGTCAGGAAAACCTGAGTCCAGCATGCGGTATCAAGTGCGTTACGCACCCTTCGTCATGGCCATGCTAGTGGCTGCACAGCAGTGTTTGATCAGAGCAGGGGACCGGGAACTGTAGTTCCCGTCTTGAACATTGGTGGCAGCAGAGGGGCTCGTGTTGCCCCTCACTGCTGCCACTCAGTAGAAGTTCCTGTATAAAATTATAAGGTATATATTTATTTACATGAAGTTATGCTACCAAGTAGTTTTACTTTATTAATGCACTGCATTAAGGGGAAAAACACTTAAAGGGGTAGTCCACCAAAAATTTTTTTCTTTCAAATCAACTGGTGCCATGAAGTGCCAGAGATTTGTAATTCACTTCTATTAAAAAATCTTAAATCTTCCAGTACTTATCAGCTGCTGTGTGTCCAGCAGGAAGTGGTGTTTTCTTTCCTGTCTGACAAAGTGCTCTCTGTTGCCTCTTTTGTCCATGTCAGGAACTGTCCAGAGCAGTAGCAAATCCCCATAGAAAACCTCTCCTGCTCTCCAGACTAGAAATAATACAACTTCCTGTTGGGCATACAGCAGCTGATAAGTACTGGAAGGCTTGAGATTTTTTAATAGAAGTAAATTACAAATCTCTGGCACTTCATGGCAGCAGTTGATTTGAAAGAAAAAAAAATTGGGTGAACTACCCCTTTAACTCTCCGGAGTACCACTTTAAACATTATTTCTAATATTTTGTCACTTTTTTTTTTTTCTCTGGATACATGAAAGGGCTTCTTTAACCTCGGCTGCTGTCTCCTTCACAGTTTTTATGGTAAAGGTGTTTCTATCCTAGCTTATTCTAGGATACATTCATACAAGAGATGAGCAAACCAGGCCGAGACGTTTAAATCCCGCTGTCTTCCCCTTCTGTGGATTAGGTGGAGACAGTCAGAGTCCCACCTGGAAAACAGGGATAAAGGCTGGACTTGGGCTGTCTCCAAGTATTCCTTGGAACGGGAAGACGGCGGGAGTCAAATGCCTCAGCCTGGTTCGCACATCTCATACCTACATGGAAATACTTCTGCTTTGAAACATTCTCTAAGACCCTATTTATGTTTGGTGTCTCCACCGCCAATATACTTTGAGATACAGGCCAAGGTACGTGTACTGCTGTAGGCTTTAATGGAACAAGACACAAATGTGAGCAAAAGTTTTTCCATGTAGACTCTACGCTTGGTCAGTTGTTATGGATATGGTCTCCTTATGTGCACCAGTGGCTGAGGCAGGCAATGCAATGTGAACAGGGCCTAATATCTTGTATGTGGTCATAGGCGGCTAATGGCAAAGTATCAACGTTTTTACATTTCAATTTAATTTGCAGTCAGATTGCTGAGAAGCGGCTGCATCCAAGGAGAAAAGGAAGGCATGTTATGTTTTTCTTGTTTGTGTTGCACATGTAACCATTGTAATTGCTGTGCGCTTTTTTTTTTTTTTTTACATTTTACATTGGTTTTCATATTCATAGATTTATGGAAGATAAAGTGAAGGTTTCAGCTTCCGCCTTTTTTTTCTTTTTTTTCTTCTGATACAGTATGACATGAGTTTAGGCAATACAGTCTGACATGGTGCTATGCCTTACTGCTGGCGGATGCTGTAAAGCAGTGCTTCTCAGTTCAAGTCCTCGTGGCCACCAACACGTCATGTTTTGAGGATCTCCTTAGTGTTTCACAGGTAATATAATTATACTTGGTGCATCAGGTATTATCACAGGTGATGATATACATCAGGTATTATCACAGGTGATATAATTATACTTGGTGCATCAGGTATTATCACAGGTGATATAATTATACATTATACTTGGTGCATCAGGTATTATCACAGGTGATTATAATTGGTGCATCAGGTATGATCACAGGTGATTATAATTCTACTTGGTGCATCAGGTATCATTACAGGTTTTTATAATTATACTTGGTGCATCAGGTATTATCACAGGTTTTTATAATTATACTTGGTGCATCAGGTATTAGCACAGGTGTACTTTGTATGGTATATCCTCAAACCATGCCCTGTTGGTGGCCATGAGGACTGGCATTGAGAGGCCTTGCTGTAAAGAAATCAATGTGTATGTGCCTTTTTTTACTTTGTAGCTTTTATGCGTCATCTATTATAAATGCATAACAATAATTTCTTTTTATTTTATTTTTTTGTTTAAAATATTACATTCTGTATAATTAAAAAAAAAAACTAATGAATTTAATCAAAATAAATCTAATGTATTGAATTCCCTTGTATCAGGGTTGGTGGGTGACTTAGCAGATTAATAATTCATATGCTTTCATGTAGATAGTATCTGGGGGTAACTGTACAGGGACCTAATGGAGTACAGAATTATCACATCTTTATGGGAGGTGAATTAGAAGTCACATCGGGGTTAATACCCTTTAAGGGTAGTCTCACACGTACCGTATTGCAGCGGATTTGATCTAAATAACTGAACACAACATCAAATCGTCTGCGGATTCTGTGTGAACACACTCTTACTCTCTTTACTGAATTTGTTACAGTGCACCCGATAAGTTACCTTTAATTTTATTTTAATTATTGCACACATTCATTCTTTGCTTAAAATTTTTTGTGCATTAAACAGATGACTTTTTGTTTTCTTACCATGCTGAGTAGTCTCTGGCAATTGCAGAATCAATCCTTATTTCAAGGACCAGGTCATTTTGCTGATGACAATGAACTGTCCCATTCCCTAAATTCAAAGATAAACCAGAATAACATGTTTTGCCCCTTATTACCTCTTCCTTTTTTGTTTCATAAGGTTTCAACATTTCTTACATCTTATTCTGTAAAGACGGGGAAAGAAACCTGTATCAATTTATTGAATAGGTCACTGAATGCCTTCTTTACAGTTTTAGGCTTTGTTCACAAACAGTATTTGCCTCTGTTTCTTTTTTTGCTGTTTTTTTAAAAACAAAGTAAGGGTCCTATTCCATGGGCCGACCAGGGCCCGATCAACAATGTAAACGAGCGCCTATCTTCTAGATCAGCGCCCGTATACTGGGCCTATTCCGCAGCCCGATAATCGTTTAGTGAGGGCTGCAGGGACATCGTTACCGATGTCCTTGCAGCCCTTGTTTAAACACCATACTTTACCTCACCAGGCTGCAGGTCTGCTCCTGTGCTCCTTCTCCCGATCCCGTGCGCAGCAGCAGCTTCGGAGCGGCCTGTCTTAGCTGGCAGACTGCTCAGCCAATCACTGGCCAGGACCTCTGCGGCCAGTGATTGGTTGAATGGTCTGTCAGCTTAGACAGGTCGCTCCGAAGCTGCTGCTGCGCGCGGGATCAGGAGAAGGAGCGCAGGAGAAGACCTGCAGCCTGGTGAGGTAATGTATGGGGTTTTAAAGTCGTCTGTCGCCCGCCACACACCGCTATTCCACGTAGCGATGCGCGGATGGCGACCGATGATTTTAGATTTGAGATCGTTCTCTCTCTTCCACGGAGCGATAATCGGCCGAATCGGGCTGATTATCGCTCCGTGGAATAGGCCCCTTAGGCTATGTTCCCCCACTGTTGAAATTGAGTGGATGGCCACCATTTAATGCCAAATGAGGCACGTTATTTCAAAGTAGTGGCTATTGTAAAATAACGGTAATTGTTTCCCATTATATGGCGGCCATCCACAAAATTTCAAGTGTGTGAACAGAGCCTTTCTGTGTTTTCAATCCAATCCTGGTTTTAGTTCCAAAAATACTGTGTGTGAACATAGCCTTACACCGTCCCTTAGATCACTCGGATTACTTCTCTTGGAAAATAAAAAAAAACAAGAATCTAGGTGTCATTGGCAACTCCTTAATCTTTCTTTTGCACTAGTTTTCATCTTTACTCTGGTGGAAAACCAGTGACGAGCACTTAGTAATATTGCACATTTTATATACTTTATGCATTATATTCTCACCAGGTCCTTCTAAAAGGTATACGGAAGAACGGTACATTTCATATCCTGCAACTCTATGGAATTATGCTATAAGAAGATGATTTCTAATCCATTGTATGAGCCGTATTTCACTGTTGTTGAGGTGACACTTGACAGATTTTTGAATGTGTGGGAGGAAGATATATTGGTACAAGCGGCATGTCTAGATAACCAAGGGCCCCTGGAGGTTTTCTGCTTCTTTGATGTCTCCACTACATCCAGCCTTTGTGGCCACTCAAGACTTTTTTTTTTTTTTCTCCATGTGGCAGATATAATGAATTCTGTAGAAGAATTCATTGTTCTTTATCAATGTTCTTTATCAAATTTCACGCATTCTGTTGCCAAAAATTTAGTACTTGTTGAAAAGCATCTATTTTAAAGTGTATCACTATTACGTCACGTTCATACATAATCGTTATTTTGTGTCTTTATATAAAATGCCCTTATATCTAGTGTAAAAATTCTGTGCTGTGTTGCCAAGTTAAAAAAATAAATAAAAATATACGTTTAATATAACAATTTTCTTTGCCTCAGATACTATTAAGCATGTGTTTTATATTGTGTAACTGTACTATTATTTGTTTTGTATAAAAAAATACACCTTGTCACCAGAAATGCAGCCATTTTGCAGTCTTATGGTGCGTTTACACAGGCAGATTTATCTGACAGATTTTTTAAGCCAAAGCCAGAAACAGACCTAAACTTTGGAACAGGTCATAAAAGGAAATACTGAGATTTCTTCTCTCTTCCAATCCATTCCAGGTTTTGGCTTCCAAAATCTGTCAGATAAATCTGCCTGTGTAAACGCACCATTAGGCTATGTTCACACCTTGTAATAGAACGGCCGTTCCATGGCCGGGTCAAGGAACGGTTGGTCTCAGAAAAGATCATTTTTAGCGCCGCTGAGTTCTGATGCAGGCGCATCCGTGCGCGCCTGTATCCGAACTCTCCACTGCACACAATGTAGCGTGCGGCTGGGGATGCTCGCTCCATAGTGTGCACTGACTGGGTTTTCTGCGGCTGCTATTCATTGAATAGCGGCCGCAGAAAACTGACACTATGCATTTTATCCTTGAAATACACATCTAGTTTTCCTCGTTTGCTGCTGTTACTGAATAGACTTTGCATTGGTGTAGAAATGAACCTGTAGCTAAATCCTCCTCAGCCACCAGTATTCAAATGCCGAACGATCGGACTCAAATTGCTTTCATCTCTATGTACTCATGAAGCAGTGGAGCAGTAATATATTCAGGGGTGTAATGAAAGGAGCTGGTCTTCATTTAGAGGGTGAAGATCTACTGCAAAAATGAGGAGCTAACAACGGAGCAGCAGTCAGCAGTAAAAACATCATCTAGGAGTCATGGGATGCAAAAGGTTACTCGGGGGTTGCATTGGATAAATAATGGATGATGATAGTTAAGAGATTTTACTTAAAGGGGTTACCCAGCTAAAATCTTTTTCTTTCAAATCAACTGGTGTCAGAAAGTTATATAGATTTGTAATTTACTTCTATTTAAAAATCTCAAGTCTTACTATACTTATCAGCTGCTGTATGTCCTGCAGGAAGTGGTGTATTCTCCCCAGTCTGACAGTGCTTTCTGCTTCCACCTCCGTCCATGTCAGGAACCGTCCAGAGCAGGAGAGGTTTTCTATGAGGATTTGCTGCTGCTCTGGACAGTTAATGACATGGACAGAGGTGGTAGCAGAGAGCACTGTCAGACTGGAAAGAATACACCACTTCCTGCAGGGCATACAGCAGCTGATAAGTATAGGAAGACTTGAGATTTTTAAATAAAATCAAATTACAAATCTATATAACTTCTGAAACCAGTTGATTTGAAAGAAAAAGATTTTGGCTGGAGTACCCCTTTAACCCTTTAAAAAAGGAGCCAGTTTTCATTTTTGCACTTGTTTTTTCCTCCTCGTGTTTAAAAGGCCACTGCGCTTGCATATTTCCCCCTACAGACCCACATGAGCCCTTATTTTTTGCGACACCAATAATACGTTGCAAATACAGACTTTTTCTATAAAATATGCTGAAAAAACTAAAAAATTATGTGCAGTGAAAGTAAAAAAAAAAAAAAGGTGCAATTCCTTTTATTTTGAGGGGTTTCATATTTTTGCCGTTTGCCCTATAGTAAAACTGACATGTTATATATGTTCCTCAAGTGAGTACGATTACAACGATATGTAACTTGTATAACTTTTATATTATTTGATGGCTTTTAAAAAATTAAAACCTTTTGAAAAAAATAAATAAATGTCTTTAAAATCGCTCTATTCCCATCCTTATAACGCTTTTATTGTTTCGTCTATGGGGCTGTGTGAGGTGTAATTTTTTGCTCCACAATCTGTTCTTTTCTTTCGGTATCTTGTTTGCATTTATGCGACTTTTTGATCGCTTTTTATTACATTTTTTCTGGATTTAATGTAAACGAAAATGCGCAATTTTGCACTTTGGCGGGTTTTTTTCGCTTATGCGGTTTACCGTGCGAGATCAGGAATGTAATCATTTAATAGTTCGGGCAATTACGCACGCGGCGATACAAAATGTTTATTTCTTTATTTTTATTTATAAAATGGGAAAAGGTGGGTGATTTAAACTTTTATTAGGGGAGGGGATTTTTTTTTATTAATAAACACTTTTTTTTTTTTCACTAACAGTAATTAGAAGCCCCCTGGGGGACTCCTATATACACAGCACTAATGCCCCTGGGGGACTTCAGAGAGGGCTCATGCCGGGTATAGCCGTCATGCGTCATGAAGGGGTTAAACCATCATGTATACCTGGACACTAGGTTCACATGCGGAACCTGAATATGAATAGCTATGTTTACGTAATACAGACCGAATCTATCTATGCAAAGAAGGGGTCCGTGGAGTCTCAGTTGCGAGTCTCAAAACGGGCATAACGAGATATCCCTCCATAGAAGGAAGCCTGTTGCCAAGGGGAGCCTCCTGGTGGGGAGATCACCAAACCACCCTGATACGTAGTCCCTAAGTTCCGAGCATTGGGACCTAAATAGGGAAACACCAGGGTGACCCCTATAAGTCAATGTCTAACTCTGTTGCGAGTATAACGACAATGGACAAGGGTTACCAAGGCAGGCATCTATCCACAGACAGCTGTTTCGGGGTATTTGCCCCTCGTCAGTGTGGAGCAGGATTCTGGCTATCAGGGGCAATGACAAATAAACCAATAAACCAACAAACCACAGCAATCACTGAGCTCTATCTGTTTATTAGCAATGGACATGTTGGACATGTTGTAGTGGGGAGTGCAATTGCAGCACATTTCCCCATAGAAATCTATTAGCGAGTCCACAATTTGCAAAAACTGCTGATCACAGCACAAATAGTTGAAAACGGGGTACAATTTCTGGTTATCAGCAAAAAGACACGGATGGTATGGATGTGCACTACTGATGGTTTTTAGCAGATTGCGGATTGCAAATTTTAGTCAGCAAAAATATACTGAGGTGTGAATGAGGCCTTACTGTATTATCGCTGCATTATTTTTTTTTTCTCTTTATTAAATTTTAGTACAAAATCATGTTAAAACCTCAATGATCCACATCCTACCCCATACAATCTCCATCAGCTAAATATACCCGGTCTAGTTCATTACCATCCATTATAAACCATAACCAAACAGCATTATGGTCCGGAGGGGATTTCACCAGGGGGCTCAATCCATCCCTTTACCAGGTACTATCTAAAATCTTCCCCTTACCAACAGTATATCCCAGTTTACTAACACCACCACTATATCTTACCACTATACTAACCGCAGACTCCAGACACCGTCGGGAGAGCACAACAAACTAACTTAATTGATTATCGCTGCATTATTACACTGCTGTTTTATAACATATGGGATGGTATTATTTTTAGGTGTTTTCAACTAACCTGCTGTCCTTCAGTCCAGTGTAATACACTGCTGCCATCTTTTGTTCTTAGTTGGCATTGTCTAAGTTCAGCGTCTTTGATGTTTTAGGATTGTACAATAGTATGGGTTTTATAAACTGTACCAGGTATGTACTGTACGCCGATATGTCACCCATACCTGATATCTGTTCTAGGTGACTAATCACGTACAGGTAGACATTTTGTTTCATATATAGTAACGGGGGAGAACAATTGTTTGGAATGGTGCAAAAGCTTAGAAATGTATCAATATTTACTTGTTTGTATCTTTTCTGAGCTCTGCCTTCTTATGTATTGTTACGCTGCTCTAGCGCACCTTCTCTGTCTGCTCAAAGATTTGTGCAAAGACCATTATTATCCTTGTACTGTACATTTGACCATATAAAAGTAGACACCTGTTTTGCAAAGGCACTCTGTTTACTGTGTAAGTGATAACAGTACAGTTACATCCAGTTATTTATAGGCATTGTCTTCTCTGATTGCAGACATTCTTGTCCCCTTTTCATCTACATCTGACCCAGTCATGAAGACTTCTCAGCAAAATTTTCTGTACCTATATCTTAGTTAACCTTACTAGTACCTCTCTCATGCCTATACAAACCCGCCAACTATAGTGTCCCAAGTGGTTATAATATCTTCTTTTGTGAATCACACAACAAAGTGCCCCATTCAGTCCTTAGACCGCAGTAGTGCCCCCTGTCCCCCCCTATACAGTATTCAGGCCCCTCTTTTTGCCCCTTTATATTAGTCAGACCTTTATTTGTACATATTGATTTAAAGGAGAAGTCCCACCATTTTTTTTATTGAGTCCAGATATCATGACGAGGGGAAAAGTGCCTTCCTGGCTGATGGATTTCACGCTTAACCAATCAGTGACTGCAGTGGTGTCCCTCCTCAGTCACTGGTTGGCTGATCGGGCAGTTAATCAACCGGTTGTGACGTTGGAAGAGAAGATGATCCCGGAGTCACAATCCATCACTGGAGAAGTGAGAGGTGTTTTTTATGTTCCACCCCCGCCCCTTACCGGACTTCTCCTTTAATGTTTATAACTTTCTGTATGTAAGGCCTTACTATGGTTTTATATACACACACAATTCAGCAGGGCTTAAGTTTAATTTTTTTTGTAACTTGTGTTTTATTTTTCATTTTTTTTTTTTTTTTTTTTAGAAAAGAAGCAACATAACACAAATCCATCAATCAATACTTTCATAAACTTCAAGGATGGACTTTCAAAATCAATTCCTTTGATGGGTTTAGTAATAAAGAACACCTGCTAGGGTATTCTCCAAGACTCGCACATAAGAGCATAGACTGAAATCATAGGGCGCCATAACAATACACAGAAGAGCTCTACACTTTTATCAATGTTATGTCCTCCATTACCTAAAACTCTACAACAAAAGGCTGCAGCATTTGTATATAGGAGGCCTGTTTTCCTGACTTAATAAATGATATGAACTGTATGCCTGTGGCCTCATATGAGGGCTTATTCATTTTTTGCTAAACTAAATTTACTTTGTAATAACACCTTTTATTTTACCATAAATGCATGGCAAGATGGGAATTTAAAAAAAAAAAAAAAAAAGTTTTGGTAATTTTGGGGACTTTTTTTTAGGCAATACAATCTACGCTTAAACTCACACATTGAGGGGACATTTACTAAGGAGTAATCAATAATGGAAATGAGCCTATTACACAGCTTGATTATCGTTTAGCAAGGGCTGCACAGGCATTAACGGTGTCCGTGTAGCCCTTGTCCTAAACTGTTCATTCATTACCACTGTACCTGAGTTACAAGTTTTTCTAAAAGCCAGTCTATATCCAAGATGGCGCTGGTTGGGAAACTACATCTGCCAACATACATTGCACCTAGGAGCCACCTGCCAAGTATAAATCCTCATCTTGCAGTACCTGCCCATCCCTGGCTCAATCTGCTTTACACTGTAAACAAAATATCTATCTACCATCTATCTGTGCATCTACATAGAATATAAATTTCAATATATTATAATATAGAATATCAATAGATTACAAAGAGAGAGATTAAACAACTGTGTTTCCTTTCCCTATACTGCCCAGGAGGCTGTCACTGTTTTGTTGTTTCCCCTCTGCTTGGCCAAGTGCTCACTGATTTGTGTGATGTCAGTGGTGGGCGGGTTAGAGATAAGGTGTTTGCCTGGCAACAGAAGAGACAGATCATGAGACTTTGGTATCAGAAGGGAGGGGGAGAACAGAGGATTGGAGACCAGAAAGTGGACCAGTTGGACCAGGAAGTGAAGATTTTCAGTAGATTTAGGGTATCAATCAGGATGTGCTGCAAACAATTGGCCCAATGCATGTTATAGAGACTTATTACAAACAAGCTTAGATAATGGGTAGGAATTGAACAGGGATACATTATATTCAGTGGAGTACCCCTTTAAGTGTCTATTTTTCTATCTATTTTCTAATCTATTTTTTGCCTTAGTTGATATATATATATATATTATATATAAAAAAGGATAGGTACCGTTTAAGTTTCTTGGTAAGTATTCCAAAAGTTTTCAGCCCAACTAAAACATTTATATCCCATTATTACCAGTCATATTTTATTCCAGAATGTGCTGAGCACTGAAAATTTCCTGGATTCTTCTGCCAGCTGAAGATTTACATAAAAATTTATGTTTTACATATTTTCCTAGTTTCACGGGATTAAGATAAAGAAAAAAAATGACATTACCTGAAATTTTAGGCATTTTCAATAAGTTTTAAAATCTACAACTTAAAATAAAACTGTTTCACTTACATACTGACGTACTGAATCACGCTATGTATGTGCTATGAATTAAAGGGGTAGTTCACACGGAAAAAATGTATTTCAAATCAACGGGTGCCAAAATTTTTTAATTTTTTTCTATTAAAAAGTATGTAAGTGGTGTATTCTCTCCAGTCTGACACAGTGCTCTCTGCTGCCACCACTGTCCATGTCAGGAACTGTCCAGAGCAGCAGCAAATCCCCATAGAATACCTCTCCCGCCCTCCAGACTGGAAAGAATACACCACTCCCTGCAGGACGTACAGCAGCTGATAAGAACTGGAAGACTTGAGATTTTTTATTAGAAGTAAATTAGAAATCTCTGGCACCAGTTGATTTGAAAGAAATTTTTTTTGGTAAACTACCCCTTTAATTTTATCAACTAATATGTGTTTTGAGGGTTAATTGATATATGTGATATTATAGCATATATACTATTACACAAATTTGGTGTGCAGTTAAATTATCAACACTCCTTCTATGTTTGTTCACTGTATAATATGTATGAAATCTTCTGTTACTGGTCACTAATTTAGTTGGCGTACAAATGGTTATAAATTGTGCATCTACCTTTAAAGTGGTAGTGCGGCGCTTAACAATTATTCACTAAATAACACACACTACAAAGTTATACAACTTTGTAATGTATGTTATGTTAGTGAATGGCCCCCTTCCCGTGTTTCCCCCCCACCCACGCTACCCCCGGAAGTGTAGTGCCCCCCAGCTGCTGATTGACAGTTGACTGCCTATACATAGCATGGATAGATAACTGCCAATCAACAGCTGGTGGGCGGAATTTTCTGCTTCTCATGAATATCCAGGACTACTGAGCTCATGCGCATAATGGAGAGGACTACTTATTGTCCATGTTATTCAAGAGGATATCTCTGGATCAGCTGCACAGAACAATGTAAGTCATACATCATTCTGTTCACTCTGGCTTTGGCTGTCCAGACATGATGGGAGTTGTAGTTTTGCAACAGCTGGAGAGCCAAGATTCCCTACAAATCAGAAACAGAATTTTGGAGTGATTCATATACTGGTGATACTCCTATGAATAGGTAGCCTCATATCCTGCTGAAAGCTGCACGAGACGACAGCGAGTTCAAGCTTTTTGGTTCATATACAGAACCTGACATTTACTATTCTGTTACAACATTGCATTGGCAATCAGAATGACACATGTCAATGACTAGCGAGAGACGACCCGATTCCCGCTGTTTATTTTGGCTAACAGGCAATAAAGGAATCGAGCAGCGAATATTCCCCTCCCAATATTAATAGCGGAGCTCTTGGAAAGTTAAGCCACTTGTTGAAAAATGTTGTGATGTTTGCAGGCAGCTCGGTTTGATGGTGCGTGTCACTTCGGGTTATGTTTTTCATTATTTACAATGTCGACTGTAGTCAGTGTCTGGATATGAAGGTTCCCCTAGAAACCTGGATGTCAGGATAATTTATCCTCTGTGTATAATTCGAGACTTTCTTGGCTTGTTCGGCGGGTACAGAATTATTAGTAATACAGGATAGGGCAAAAGGATCCTGCAACCGGCACCACTTTCCCAAGAAAAACACTGGATAATTAGTTAAATAAACCAATGCCGCTACATGTCACATATAGTTAGGAGCGATATCGGTAATGTAAGACGTGTTTATCTCCTTATGTAAATTCAGTTTAATTTCCGATCAATACATTGCAGCAAAATGTGAGTCTGGGTATGGAAAAGTTCAGAGCGGCACTCCGTGCCAGTCCAGGTGGTGCTCACAATCCCAACGAAACAGTTCAATAGAAAATCTCGCCATTCACCAATTTCATAATCCATAAACCTTACAAGTGTGAACAAATAGCAGAACGCGTTTCGGTCTTTGTCAACTGGCGTTCTGCTGTTTGTTCACACTTGTACGGTTTATGGGCACAGAATAAACTTGGAAGATTATGAAATTGGTGAGTGCCGGTATTTTCTATGGATTCCATCTGGGTATAATCTGATCTTCCTTGATCATAAACAGAATGTCAGAACTATAAAGACTGACACACAGAATTAAGTGAGAATATGTGAATTGGGGAATTAAAGGGATTATCCAAGCCGAAAAAATTGATGGCCTGTCTTCAGGGGCGGATTAACTTTACTATGGGCCCCGGGCTGTTCCCCAAGCTTGGGCACCCCCAACCCACTGTAACTATGGCGGCACTAACTTAAGTCTTTTTCCTCCATAATGAAGCCTGTAAAGGACCTGTGATGACATCATTGTCACATAAGGTCCTTCAATATATTCTCTAATGTTACTGCATTGTCTCCTGGCTGCAGTTTTGCACTGATTTGTGCAAAATTGCGGTAAAAAACAGCGATTTTTAATGCAAATCATGACTGAACACAAGTCTGTTTGGGGGGCCATGGGCCCCTCAGGAGCTCAGGGCCCCGGGATACCACCCGAAACAGACCTACTATAATCTGCTACTGCCTGTCTTCAGGATGGGCAAACAACTCTCAGCATTGCCACCAATAAGCTGTTAGAAGCCCCCAGTGTGACAAAACCTACTCTCCTCTGTGACGCCGTTTCATTAAAATCAATGGAGCCGTGTCACAGAGGGGAGGGTAGATCGTCACACTGGGGGAGGGCGGGCTCACCTCCAGTGCTTCAAGCCGGACCAGTGTGTGGGAATAGACCGGCCTCTTGCGCGGTCACCAGGCCACGGTTCAAAAAAGGGCCGTGGCATTAGCATCCCTCGCACCGGCACCAGTCTATCCATGTAAAAAGCCCATAGCAATGTACCTGGTGATACAGTCACTTTAAAGATATTGGGGGAGATTTATCAAACATGGAGTAAAGTGAAACAGGCCCAGTTGCCCCCGGCAACCAATCAGATTCCATCTTTCATTCCTCACGGACTCTTTGGAAAATGAAAGGTGGAATCTGATTGGTTGCTAGGGACAACTGAGCCAGTTTCACTTTACACCATGTTTGATAAATCTCCCCCATCATGATAATAAGTAGCCTAGCATCTGCAGTCTGGAGCGGAGCATAGAGACGTGCTGCCACATTACTGACTAGCACAGATTTCTCTTGCATGGTGATGAGAGAGTCCTCTTTTTTCCCTTCCTGGGAGCAAGCTTTTCACATGACCCACATAAACCACTATCATTTATCCTCGCTCCTCTGTTCTTTCCTGTTCTCTTCTGGACTCTGTGAATTACAGCAGAAGGACGAGGCATTATATGGCCCAGGCCAAGATAAATAGCAAAGGGATTATGTATTCATGAGTCAGCACCAAATCAATGAAAATGACTTATCAGCTCCACATAGAGGGATGATCACACAGAAAACTATAAGAGGCGGTATGATTTATGCTGAGTAGGGGATATTATATAGCAGCATGACTTCAATAATAAACTAACCGCAGGAGAAATGAAAAAAATTATTTCACTAATTTATGTGCAATGATATGACTGACAACAGAAGAAAAAAATTGCAGGAAATTGTGCCTCATCTTGGCCTATAGACTGTATGGCTAGAATCGTCTGTATACAGCTACTACACAGGACAATTATAGGCAGCGAGTATTCCTAGGAACGTTCAAATAACCAATAACCCTAGGAATTTTCAATAACTGATAATCAGCCTGACTGGCGGGAAAACACAGATTTCTCATTTACTTCAAATTAAAAATCTCCAGTCTTCCAGTACTTATCCACTGCTGTATGTCCTACAGGAAGTGATGTATTCTTGTCAGTCTGACACAGTGCTCTCTGCTGCCACCTCTGTCCATGTCAGGAACTGTCCAAAGAAGGAGAGGTTTTCTGTTTTAATTTTTTTATTGGAATTTTATTAAAAAATGTTTTAATAACAATGTACAAACATATAAATATACATATGGAACATTGCATTGTATATAATAAGCGTATAAACTGATCTATTTTATTGAAAGATATAATACTATTATTACCCTATGCTATTGCTTATCCATAGCTATAAGTAAGATCTAGTGATTGAGTCACCTACGGAATGGTCTGTGATTTCAAATATTGTGTAAGAATTAGTTTGGCTGTCATCCATATGGTGGTAAATACATTCATTCAAAGGATTTTGGGAGTGATAACTTTACTGGCCAACAATTTTTAAAAATTTTTTTAGCTTTCGAGATTCAAAAGATCCCTTGATCAGACAAGTTTACAAATGAATGTCTTATGCTGCGTTTACACGGAGCGATAATTCGCCCAATCGAACAATCAACGATTTCGAAGTAACAATGTGTTTTTTTATAATGATCAGCGTTTAGACGGAACGATACATCATTTGAAAAAATCGTTATTGCGATCGTTTTAAGATCTCTTAAGCCCATCTCACACACAGGGTGAATCGGTGAAAGACTGTTTACACAAAGCGATCTGCGAATTTTCAGCGAACGATCAACGATGATTTAAGAACATGTTGAAAGATCACGATGCACGTTTTATCGTTCGTAGCTTGATCATTCGTCGTGTTTACACAAGCCAATTATCGCTCAAATGCGATCCTTATCGCGGAAATTCGAACGATAATCGTTCCGTATAAACGCACCATTACAGAAACAGCGCAACATTTTACAAAGAAGAAGAAGAAAAAAAGAAGACATCTGTGAATAAGAGAGTGTAGGGGGCAGGGGGTGAGGGTAGATAACCTAGATAAGCCAGCGCAATAAAAAGGACTTGAAATGAAAGGCTATTTAGAAGTCCAGGACTCTTGGTCAGTCTTATCTGTGGAGTGTGTCCATGTATCATGGGTCATAAATCCAGGTACCAGGTTTAGTCCATGTGTTAATGACCGGAATGTTTTTATCAATTTGACTTCTGGCACTTTGCTCTCTCTGTCACTCTGGAAGTGACCCTTGAGGACCATAACCATTAGATCTGTCATTCTATGGTCTGGTCCTGAAAAATGTTGGCCTGACGAAGCACAGAAGTGTGAAACACTAATCTAATAGATTTTGCCCCGAGTTCTCCTTTAACTCCAACTGTCTGCTGCTACTTAAAGGGCTTATTCAGCGCTACAAAACCATGGCCACTTTTGCGCTGCTCTTGTCTCCAGTTTGGGTGGGGTTTGAAACTCAGTTCCATTGAAGTAATTGGAGCTTAATTGCAAAACACACCTGACCTGGAGACAAGAGTGGTGCAAAAGCGGACATGTTTTTGTAGCACTGGATAATCCCTTTAAGTCCACTACCTTGCGACTTCCAAGTCCTAACCCAGTCTTTTTGTCTGTGTTCCTTCCACCAGATTCCGTGTCCTCTTGTAACAGCTTCTTCGTCATGTTCTCAAGAAGAGGCCAGTACAAACTTATGTACTGTATGTGGCAACTAGTGAGAAAGCTTACAATTAGAGTAGATCGAACCTCGGAAAATCCTAGGTTCAATCGAACTTGAACATTCCCGAACCTTCCGCATTAGATTGCTGATGCCTTCCCGGTCTGTGGGGAAGGAGGAGACATCCTGGGGACCGCCTGGAATTCCGGGATTCAGCCTATTACCTAGGCTATTACTTAGGCTGAATCCCGGAATTCTAGGCAGTACCCGGGCGCGCTCCTCCTTCTGCACGGACCGTGAAGACATCAGCAATCTAATGCGGAAGGTCTGGGAATGTTCAAGTTCGATCGAACCTAGGATTTTCTGAGGTTCGATCAACTCTACTTACAATGTGACACCAGCACATCTCCTCCAATCATTTCTGTTATGCTAGCCATAGGGATTAAATAAGTCAACAGAACCCACTGGTCTCCCCTATCATCCAATGTGTATGGTGGGGTCCCATCCCTTTCGTTGAAGGATGTTTGTATTGGATTCGGGTTGAGATCAGCTATCTTATTTCTATGGCCAGATTTAGATTGATATCTGCTAGAAGCAAACAGTGTAAACAAAAGCAATAGTAGACTACAATGGGCCACGCGGCAAACTTACACCAAGCGATTATTGACTAGGCTTGATTAAACAGCGTAAAAGGCTAGATTTGATCGAACTCGAACCTAGCCGGACCCTCCGCATTTGATTCCTGATGCCTTCCCGGTCCGTTCGGAAGGAGGAGACATCCCGGGGACCGCTTGGAATTCGGGGATACTATTACCTAATTCCAGGCGGTCCCCAGGATGTCTCCTCCTTCCGCTCGGACCAAGAAGTTATCAGGAATCAAATGCGGAAGGTCCAGCTAAGTTCGAGTATGATCGAACCTAACTTTTTCCGCTGTTCGATCAAGCCCATTATTGACCACAATTGGCCGATTGCTTGGTGTAGTAGCTAAGGTTAAAAGACAACTATCTGCCGACATCCACAGTGTCGGCTGATCCTTGTCTTTCAACATGTTGAAAAATTCTTCAACGATAACAAAGGTCTGCTGGCCGTCACTGCATATAGTAGGAGTGGTGGCAGCAGACCAACGCTATCTCCTATAGGCTGCCCTTCTACACATCATCCAGGGAGCCCCTCCTGCAGCTCTCCATGGCTCCATCGCTCTTACTTGCTCACCGTTGGCCTGTGTAATAGCGCTGGCAATGAGGGAGCAAGCAAGCACTGATCAGACAGGTCGGCGCTCGCTTGATCCCCATGTAATAGGGCCTATGGGGGAGATTTATCAAACATGGTGTAAAGTGAAACTGGCTCAGTTGCCCCTAGCAACCAATCAGATTCCACCTTTCATTTTCCAAAGAGACTGTGAGGAATGAGAAGTGGAATCTGATTGGTTGCTAGGGGCGACTGAGCCAGTCTCACTATACACCATGTTTGATAAATCTCCCCCTATATCTATAACTATCTTTGTATTGTATAGCTTAGAAAACCAGACCTGCACACTGTTGGTTTTTGTTGTTTGTAAGGAGGAATACTTACTGTAACTTACCCAAAGTATCTGTGTCATGCTAACCCTCACATTGTGGATTCTTGCTTTGTTCTTGCATTTTATCGTATTATTGATATGTTAATGTAATTACCTCTAGGCGAAGCTTGTTCTCCGCTTTTATCATTCTGACGACAAGTTAGTTGTTTGTGCACTGAATTATTATTTCTTATAAAATCAAGGAAAAAAAAATAATCCTCCAAGCTGTCAGTGTGAAAAAGAGTAATACTCAGGGTCATAATAGACGGCCGATCAATAATGCTCGATCGGCGCTCGTTTGCTGAACCTATTACACGGCTCGATTATCGTTTAGCAAGGGTTGCACGGACATCGTTAGAGATGTCTGTGCAGCCCTTGGTCTAAACTGTTCATACTCTCCACACTCCCGGTCTTCTCCTTTTCTCTTACCGGCACCACGCGGCAGCAGCTTCTCTGAGCTGACAGGCCGACCAGCCAATCACTGGCCAGCAAAGCAAGCAAAGTTTATTTAATCGTTAGCTGTTGGCCACACACCGCTATTACACATAGTGATGCGCTCCCTACGATTTTAGGTCTGGACCTAATGAAACAATCAGCCGATGACCATTTAATCAGCTGATCGCTGTCTCTATTACACAGGCCGATTATCGCTCCGTGTAATAGGGCCCTTAGTCATAGTATACAGCACATATACAGAATGCTGCCAATTTTGACCTTTTTTTTTATATTGCTACATTCTAAGCCTTATAACTTTAAAAAAATTTTTGTCAACATATCCACGAGAACTTACTTTTTGTAGGACAAGTCCTTTTTTGATACATATGTCTCAGAGTCCATTGTATTATTTTGTTTCCCAATTTCATCAACCTATAAAGATGAAAGCTCAGTAGCGCTCTGGTATTCACCGGTAATATGATATGCTAGGACATCTCTGACACCAGCCAGGGATCCTTTTTCTTTAGGATAACACGTCCCTGGCATTATTTAATAATAGTAGAGAATGGAGTCACCATAGGAGGGAGTCTACATTAAAAGGAAGGCCCAAGGGCACGACACCACCGAGCACTGATATCTATATAAAGATGCTCCAGCTGTATATACACAGTGGTGTACTGGCGAGCCGTGATCGGGGGAGGCTCAGGGGAGCAGCTTGTTTGCTGCAGTGAGGTGTGAACCTGTCCGGGTCAGTACCGCTGTGCGGTCAGCTTTTAGGTGCCTGTAATGTGTGAAGCCCAGTGAGACATGAGACTGTAAAAGCTGTGTTACATTTCACTAAAAACTGCAAGGGGGCTATAGGAACGTCCCTGCATGTTGTAACCAAAACATCCGACATTTCCTCTCCATTACCTTCCTCTGGATCTACACAGTAGGGTTTCCCTAGGTTGAATCTGATGGACTCTTGTCTGTCAACCTTATTAACTGTGTTACTATTAGAGTTGAGTGAACCTGGAGCATGCTCGAGTCGATCCGAACCCGAACTTTCGGCATTTGATTAGCGGTGGCTGCAGAAGTTAGATAAAGCCCTAAGGCTATGTGGAAATCATGGATATAGTCATTGGCTGTATCCATGTTTTCCAGACAACCTTAGAGCTTTATCCAAGTTCAGCAGCCCCCGCTATACAAATGCCGATCGTTCGGGTTCGGATCAACCCGGTTCACTCATCTCTAGTTACTATACATTTTTAACATTTTTCTACTGCCGTACTGTTGGACAAAATACTTTTGCTCAACAAAAACTATATATACGGTATATACATGCTTTGAAAGAATTAAAATTTTCAGATTGCTGCATATTCCTTCTATTAAATATTTTCTAGCTACCCCCGTTCATAATTTAACACATTCTTCAAGCCACTGATTATTTCATGTTGTTGAGTATCTTATGGACATTTGGATCAGTACCGTCCTGACAGGAAGGATCATTACTGGTCTTGCCAAAACAGAGCACTAGTCAGCCGTGCCTTGTGTAACTGGGAATACTTACAGTGTACTTGTCAAGAAGTCCGCTGACCCGATCAGCAGTGAAATCCATTCTGTGGTCGCTCCCCTTTTTGGTCCTGATACAATTAACATCTAGGAAAGAGTGTTTTCTAACTTTTTCCCCCACTACAAATTGGACTTTATATTAGGGTGGGTGCGCAATATTGTCAGTATGTAAAAGTGGCGTAATTCAGGGACCACAGAGTCTTTAATGCATCTATTTCTGTTGTGTTTCCATAACTTTCTGAGGATTTCAGGTGCACCAAACACTCTGCCCTCTGCCGCCCCTAAAAAATGCTTGAGTCTCCCATTGACTTTAATGGGTTTTGTTACTCGGATTGAGCGCTCAAGCATTTGTATTGGTAAATACTCAACTAGTGTAACTGTGGTATCAGACATGATATGTGTGTATATATATATATATATATATATATATATATATATATATATCCCAATTGTTTGCCTGTGTCAGCTCAGCCAATGTAGTGACCAAGGTGTGCAGTGCTGTGTGTATAGGTGCTGGTGCATACAGAGTATGACAGTCTTGGTAATATAAAAAATATAACCGTTTAACTGTAAAACTTTGCAAAATAACAGTACACGTTTCACAAAATAGATAAATCTTTACACAGACTTTAGTGCTTGGCCTTTTGTGCTTGAGGAGTTGCTTAAGGAAAAGGAAGAGAGGTAGTTGTAGCGGTGCTTGTTAAGTAGAGTGAAGTAGAGGAGAGAAGTTGGGCAGAGGAGCCCCAACTCAGTGTAGCAATGTACTCTACCAGAACCTGGAGATATCTTTATAGTGAAGAGTTACTTGTACTTGTGTATAGACTAAGTCTAACCCATCGAATGGTCAGGCAGGGGTTAACTGCAACTAAATTGAAACAAAAAACAAACATTCAACTCACCTGGCCCGTTCCCTGTCTCCGCGCACCTCCTGTACCGTTCCCAGCACAGGCAGTGTGACGTACACTGCATTGGAGACGGAACCTCTCCCGAGCAGCCGAGCGTCTCATCGGAGAGGCTCGGAGAGGCTCAGTTTCCAGGAGTGCTTCGGGAGAATGAAAGAAGTGCTGGAAATCCCCAAAGCCTCTCTCATTCTCCCGAAGCTATCCTGGCAGCCGAGCCTCTCTGATGAGACGCTCGGCTACTCGGGAGAGGTTCGGCAATCTCCGTCTCCAATGCAGGTAGTGTATGTCACATTGCCTGTGCCGGGAACGGTACCGGAGGCCGGGAAAGGGCCCTAGGTGAGTCAAATGTTTTTTTTTGTTTTTTTTTTATAATTGTCGCCCCATGAGGTGGGGATAGGGCCATTTTTGAGCCGCCCCCCACCGTATGGGGCGACCATATCCAGACTATAAGACGACCCCCGAATTCTAAAAAGATTTTTGGGGGGTTAAAAAGTCGTCTTAAACGCCGAAAAATACGGTATATTGATTTTTTTATTTTTTTTTTGCTGTTATTATGCTATATAACAAAGCTGAACTTTCCTGAAGGCAGCTATATAACAGCTGTACTTACTGTATCCAGGTCCAGTCTCCTGAAGGCAGCTATATAACAGCTATACTTACTGTATCCAGGTCCAGTCTCCTAAAGGCAGCTATATAACAGCTATGCTTACTAGAAATCCAGGTCCAGTCTCCTGAAGGCAGCTATATAACAACTATACCTACTGTATCCAGGTCCAGTCTCCAGGCAGCTATAATTACTATATCCAGGTCCAGTCTCCTGGGGGCTACTATATAACAGCTATACTTAATAGAAATCCTGGTCCAGTCTCCTAAAGCCAGCTATATAACAGCTATACAGTACTTACTGTATTTAGGTCCAGTCTTCTGATGGCAGCTATATAACAGCCTACTACTGCATCAAGGCTTCACTTCCTGGATAACATGGTGATGTCACTTTCTGGATAAAATGGTGATGACACTTCCTAGATAACATGGTGACGTCACTTCCTGGATAGCATAGTGATGTCACATCCTGGATAACATGGTGATGTCACTTCCTGAATAAAATGGTGATGTCACTTCCTGGATAGCATGGTGATGTCACTTCCTGGATAACATGGTGATGTCACTTCCTGAATAAAATGGTGATGTCACGACCCGACTCCCAGAGCTGTGCGGGCTGTGGCTGCTGGAGAGGACGATGGCAGAGGGATGCTCAGTGTCCCTCCATTTCCCTGTGTCCCTCAGTGTCCCCCTGCCATCATCCTCTCCAGCAGCCACAGCCCGCACAGCTCTGGGAGTCGGATTGTGACATCACCATTTTATTCAGGAAGTGACATCACCATGTTATCCAGGAAGTGACATCACCATGTTATCCAGGAAGTGTCATCACCATTTTATCCAGGAAGTGACATCACCATGTTATCCAGGAAGTGAAGCCTTGATGCAGTAGTAAGTGCAGGAAAAAAAGCACTTTATGTGGATTTCACGTAATAAGTGTCTATTGGGGATTTGTATAACTTTTGGGGGGGGCTATACAATACTTTAATAAAAAATTTCGCCGGACTTCTCCTTTAACCCTTAGAAGACCCGGCCAATTTTTCATTTTTGCACTTTCGTTTTTTCCTCCTCGTGTATATAAGGCTGTAGCACTTGCATTTTTCCACCTAGAGACCCAGATAAGCCTTTATTTTTTGTGCCACTAATTGTACTTTGCAATGGCAGATCCTTTGTCCTTTGGTCTATGGGTGTAACCGGATGGGTTCATTTCAGAATATTAAATTGTCTTATTGATGTAATGAGGAGGAATGTATTATTTTAATGTCTTGTGTATATGTGTGAAAAAAAAAAATAAAAAAAAATATATATATATATATATATTTGTATGGCTATGTGTGTAGAAGTCATTGTAGTTGTGTGTGTGTATACTGTCACACCTATGTCAACTGTCCAGCCATATACCTTTACAATAGTGTAAACATTGGAGGATACAGTTGTTTGTTGCTATTGTTGTTTGGCTGAAGGAACCTTGTAGCTGTAGTTGTAAAACTTGGTCCCCATTGTGCTTGGTAAATATGTACAAGGCCGGGAAACATCAGATAACTTCCATTCATGGTGATCAGTGGTCTACATAGACATACAAGCACATCACCCCCCACCCAAACTTACTATAAAGGTCGGGGGTATGTAGCTTCTAGTCAGCCTCAGCTGGGACCATGGGAGGAAGGTGCCCAGCACCCTGGTGGTCATCGAGGGAGATAGGGTATATTAGACCATAATATACAAAGGGGCTCCCCATTTCATTGTAGATGAAACAACTCTGCACCTGTACCATCTGTTACTGCAGCTAAGTATTGTTTTCTGTATTAAATACCTTATTTTCCTATAAATCTGTGTGGTTGTAGCCTTCTCCGACTATTATCAAAAGTAACCGATTGCAATGGGGCTGTATGTGGTTACATTTTTTGCGCCATGATGTGTTCTTTCTATCGCTACCTTGTTTGCGTATATGTGATTTTTTGATCGTTTCCTATTACAATTTTTCTGGCCTTGATGCGACCAATAATGCTCAGTTTTGAACTTTGGAATTTTTTTGCGCTTAAGCCGTTTACCGTGCGAGATCAGGAATTTGATCATTTAATAGTTCAGGCGAATAAGCACGAGGCGATACAAAAAATGTTTATTTATTTATTTTTGTTTATAAAATGGGAAAAGGGGAGTGATTCAGACTTTTATTAGGGGAGGGGATTTTTTATTCATAATTTTTTTTTTTTTTTACACACATACTTGAAGTCCCCCTGGGACTAGATCACCAGGTTTGGGGGGAAACAAGCATTTAGATGCAGCTGTCAACTTTGACAGCTGCATCTAACTGCCTAATTAGCAGGCATGGCGATCAGACCGTGCCTGCTAATAGCCACGGGCCATGTGGCCCCCCTCTGAGCTCCCCTAGCAATGCCAGATCATACAGTTACGTCCTGGGTCGTCTAGGGGTTAAGGAGCAAGCGAGCTCAATGAGAATGGAGGATCGGGGGAGCTGTGGGCGGGGCTATCCTTAGATTGTCCGGGTGGCCCATAGAAGATAGCGGCGGTCAGCAGACCGCTGATCCTATTACTTGATGCGACGGCCAGCAGACCACCGCTATCATCAGTGTCGAAATGGGGTATCTGGGGCCCACCAATGAAGAACCAGTGAGAAACGATATGTCAGTCAATGTTAGTGCAGGTTCTAAAGCTGGGGGCCCACTGGAGGGTCATTATCTGGTGGGCCAGTCCAATACTGGCTATCATTGTCGTTTTAATTCAACATGCTGAAAGACAACGATCAGCCAACATCATGCATGAGCTATTACACCAATTATCAGCCAGTAATTGTTTCATGTAATAGAGCCTTTAAAAAATCCTTTAAAGCACCTTTATGTTTAAAGCTGTAAAGCCAGGAGAGCCACATTGAAATCTGTTATCCATAAAATCTCTCCAGTTAATTCCGTCCAGTATTATGTTGTTTATTGTCGAGAAGTCGAGAGCCTCATTAAATACATTCCCAATTTATATCAGATTTTAAAATGTTTTATGATACCCTGGTGGGAAATTCACTTTTCATAGTCCTCTGATGCTTTTAACTGGAGACAACTCCAAACATTGATGGAACCATCGTCCATGTCAGCAAATTATGGAGAGATTTCCAAATACCCTCTCCTATTAGCTGGAGAAAAATCCTTTATGTATCCAAATAATAAAGATGATTTCCTTAAATATCACATAGTAGGTTCTGCTCAAATAGTAGCCATGAACAATAGTCCTGGTATATCCCTGCTGTCTGATAGTTTGACAGTGTTTGCAGGTTACAATGGCTGTGATTTCTGCAGTACTTACGTAGTGCTGCAGGCTGAAGGAATGCCAGCCGGAGTGTATACACGTAGTATACAATCCGGCCGGGATCTGTAGCGGCAATGTAGAAAATTGATATGTCAGTTTTCTGCGGCTGCTATTCATTGAATAGTGGCCGCAGAAAACCCTGTCAGTGCACACAATGGAGTGAGTGGCTCTTGCCGCACCCTCCATTGTGTGCTGCGGAGAGTTCTGATGTGGTCGCGCACAGATGTGCCCACACCAGAACTCAGTACCGGTTGGGATGATCTTTTCTGAGGCCGGGTCACGGAACGGCCAGTCTCATACTACGTGTGACCATAGCCTAATACTGTAAATTTGCTCATCTCTAATATACATAACATGTCATGGCCAAAGATCACTTAACGTAGAAAGACCCTTCATGTGAGTGAATCTCGAGATATGACTTTTTACAAAAATAACAAAAGAAAAGGATTGAAGACAGCTCACCTCTTTTTCCTGAGTGGATATATAAGAGGGTGGACAGATTTCCAGGGGTGGGCTAGACGCTGTGAAGAACAATATGGCAAAATGGGGGGGAAATTCTTCCAGCACTCCAACGGAAAATTAGATGAAAGCAATCCTTGATTTCATGATGGTTAAAAAAAGTTTTACTCCTCAAGGGAGACCCCTACCCATACGTGCACTGTACAATACAAAGTTTGAAATCCCAGATAAGAGAACACTTAATCACAGCACAGAAACCGGGCGTCTCTAAATCATCCGGTGCCGCAAAGCCCTTTTTAGACTCACATGGTGGAGACGTTTCCAGGGGAAATTCTTCCAGCACTCCAATGGAAAATAAGATAAAAAGAAGCAATCCTTTATTTCATGACAATTAAAAAAAAAACAGTTTTACTCCTCAAGAGAGACCCGTACCAACGCGTTTCATACAATCATGGAATGCTCGGTGATACAACTAACACACTATGTAAAACATTTATTCTACCCATAATGCATTGCCAATTCACGATCCAGCGTGTGGTCACCTGAGTGATCCACGTCATGCGATCAGCGTTGCACCACAAGTACTAACACATGAATTCTGACATTGGGTTTTAAAATATATATACAACACTGATACATATGGACCAACTGGTTTACCAGAAACAAGGAAATTATTGTACATAATGGTACAGTAAATCGTTTTCCGGTTACTGTGCTTCGGATAAGTGTTCCCTTATCCGGGTTTTTCAAATTTGTATTGTACAGTGCACGTATGGGTAGGGGTCTCCCTCGAGGAGTAAAACCTTTTCCCTTACGTCCTCAGCAGCAGCACAGACTTCATTTGTGCTGCTGCTTCGGACTACAGGAAAGAAAATTTACGGTGAGTAAAAAATTATCCTTTCCCTTAAGTCCTCAGCAGCAGCACAAATGAAGTCTGTGCTGCTGCTTCGGACTACAGGAAAGAAAATTTACGGTGAGTAAAAAATTATCCTTTAATCGTCATGAAATAAAGGATTGCTTTTATCTAATTTTCCATAGGAGTGTTGGAAGAATTTCCACTTTGCCATTACGACTTTTTACTGTGTGAATGCGGGCTTCCCATATCCGTCCTTCAATATATGTACTGGCATACTTTTCAATGAGTACAGTAACATGTGATTTCTACAACGAGCAATTATTCATTACAGCCACCTATATTACATTAGCGGCTGTCTTTCAGAGAATTGAGATGAACTATTAACTACAAATCTGATAATAAAAAGATATTACAAATACATTTTTCATTGCATTACTTATGTAAAAATTGATCGAATACACTGTATAGTGGACATAATCAATAGAGGAATTATTGAATCACTGAAGGGAGCATCTGATTAATTCGCCTTCTTTAAAACTTATCGAGTGACTTTGTTAATTATTCATTATCATCAGTCCATTCTCCGCAGTGATTTCCATAGTGATTAGATACAGTAAATTTATGGCTACAATGTAGCCAAGCTAGCATAAACTAGTGACAGAGAAGCTGAACAGAATGATGTATCACTTACATTGTTCTGTGCAGCTAATCCAGAGATCTCCTCCTGAATAACATGGACAATAAGGAGTCCTCTCCATTATGTGCATGAGCCCAGTAGTCCTGGATATTCATGAGAGCAGAAAACTCCACCCACCAGGTGCTGATTGGCAGTTATCTATTCATGCTGTGTCCATAGACAGTCAACTGTTAATCAGCAGCTGGAGGGTAGGGGGAGGGGTTTGGTAAGAATCCTATTCTCCTGCATATTAGGAGAACGGATGAACCGAATGATAGAAGTAACACACTGATCTGTTCAGCATTTCTGTCACTAGTTTAAGTGGCACTAATTTAAGGCAGTATAAGCCTAGTCACAAAATCCCCCTTAATAACAGCCGTTGTTGTCCCTTAGTTTTACACCCTGGGACAGCAGCCTTACTCTTCGATTGTTTTTATAAATGAGGCCAGAAGTGGTTAAAAAAACTGTGATCTCCTCCATTGTGTGCAAAAGGAGATCAGAGCCAGGAGTGCTGACAACCCTGTGACTCACACATGACACATTAACCCCTTCTTATCCTGATCTTATGCTGTATCTAATCGCCGCCCCATCCCCTGTTATTGTACCTGATTGTATTCCTTGTCCCCTATAGCTGTACCTAATAGTCGCCCCTGTCCCTTGTTGCTGTACCTGATTGTATTCCTTGTCCCCTATAGCTGTACCTAATAGTCACCTCTGTCCCCTGTTGCTATACCTGATTGTCTTCCTTGTCCCCTATACCTTTACATAATAGTCACTCCTATCCCCTGTTGCTATACCTGATTGTCTTCCTTGTCCCCTATAGCTGTATATAATAGTCACCCCTGTCGCTGTACCTGATTGTCTTCCTTGACCCCTTTAGCTGTACATAATAGTCACCCCTGTTGCTGTACCTGATTGTCTTCCTTGTCCCCTATAGCTGGACATAATAGTTGCCCCTGTTACCTGTTGCTGTACCTCATATTCTCCCCAATCCCCCATTACTGTACCTTATATTCAATAAGCAAATTAGGTAGTTTAATGCACTGGGGTAGGACCACTGCCTTCAGTGCACTAACCCACCGCACTACCCTGCCCCTTCTCTACAGCAAATACACACGACAAAACGTTGAGGTTCCTCTTGGGTTGCTTTGCTAGGCTGCTTATTTGTGGGTCGTTCTGCTTTTAGTTTTTTTCTTCAGAATGTGGTAGGCGCAATCAGTTGAAATTTAGATCTGGAATATAACATTTCTCTCTTGGTTTGCCTTTGTGATGGAACCCCAAAGGCTGTCAAAAAATTCCTCCACATTCTTACTTTACATACTCTGATGAAGCAAAATGTTACAGCTGTATATAGAGCGAAGTCACCTGCACTGTGTTAACCTGAGTCCGTGCAACAAATGTCTCCTGTCTGATTTTTTTCAATTTTTTATTTTTTTTTCCAAAGTTATAGTCACGGCTTAACAGTGGCATCTAGTGGTTACAAAAACCACAGCAACAAGGAAATCTATTGTTTATTTATATATAAACGAATCTTGGTTTGTCAAAGTTCAGAACAAGTTAGGCAAGATAGTGGCCGCACATCATACAAAACAGAAACAAGGGTTTTCTCACCTGGTTCGGCACAAACCCAAACTTTACATTAAAGTTCGGCCAAGCTGCCAAACCGAACTTTTGAAATGTTTTCTCATCTCTGCTCAAATGCGGCCACAATTAACGTTTACCTGTCATGACGGCCCGCTTCCAGATCAGCAGTGACATCCTCTGTTAGGCCTTATTCACACATTCCCTAATTGCGGTTGTGCAATTAAATACCTAAGGGCCCTATTCCACTGGGCGATTATTGTTCCCATAATCGTTAATGATAAACCATATGAAACGACCGCTATTGCGAAAGACCTGAAAACGTTCACCCATTTACATGGAGCGATAATCGTTACTTATGATCGTTCTTGCGGTCGTCTTGTCGTCGCTATTGCGTTCGTCACTACTGCGAACGACGTCTTATTCAACGCGAATGATTTGCTAACAAGCAACGATAAAAATAGGTCCAGGTCTTATTAAGCGATCATCGATTTCTCGTTCGCCCGTTAATCGTTAACTGCTATTCAACTGAACGATTATCGCTTATATTCAAACGACTTAACGATAATCTGATCGATAATCGTCCCGTGGTATAGGGCCCTAAATTAGGGCCCACTGATTCCTATTGGGATAGTTACACAATCCTTGATTTCCGAGTATGCAATTTGATTCTAAAAAACAGAATGTGTCCAGATTTTTCTATGGATTAGTCAATTGAGGTCTATGAGGTCTTCAAAAAATATGGATCTGCAGGGGTTGGGCATCTTTTTTAACTTCAACTTTATTAACAAGCAATGTCCATTTTTTTGCGGATTGGGGACGTGATAGCAGACACAATGTACGCACCAAAAAAAACGCAAAAAAAAACACTGAATGTGTGAATGAGTCCTTAATCTAGAAGTTCAGGTCTCTATGGATACGGAGATGCAATGAGACCATAATGTGAACAACAGGGTTCTAGCACTGCATGCTAGTGGTAGTAAGTTGCATGAGAAGAATAAGTCTCTTACCCCATGACAAGTGTCCTGGCCTAAGCCAGGCCCTGGCTTGACTGCGGCAGGAACTGTGCTCTCTGTGGCTGTCTTTTCACTGATTCAACCAGAAGACTATGACCCTCCCGCCAGGAACTAGCTCCTTTTTATAGGGTACCTAGCTAGCCTGTGATTGGTGGGGCTGTGTGTAGGTAAGAGAGAAGAGGATAGGCAGAAAAGTGAGGGAAACAAGTCTGCAGGAAACGCGTGTGACAAACAGTAGTTAACCCATATCTTCCTTCAGCTGTGCATAGTACAGTACGTATAATAAATACAACAGTGACACCTAGTGGGGAAAAATACACAATACAATCTCCTTCATCCCCTTGTGTGTGAACCTGAGAGAGTTACTGTATCCAGGTGTATAAAGACTTAGTGGCACACCTGTGCTCGAACACTACACACGCTTTTAGAAAAAAAAAAATCATTCATTGTTGACTAATTTTGTTTCAGCCCAGTTGACCCCTTTCATCCACTTTTCTAGTATCCCAACATAGTGCTGTCACAATAGAGGCAAATACTCGGCTACTGCGCATCTACACAGATTCCTATAGACTGACGTATTAGATCAAGTTGTGTTTTTAAAATGTACAATCATCTATCTGACACTACAATGTAGAAACGGCGCTGTACACAAAACTATGTTTTCCTGACAAATTGGCTTTAATTTGGATAAATGCTCCGCACAATGAGCCCTTTTCTCAGTCAGCAGCGTCGCATTTTATTATTGAACTATAAAACATGTGCAGAAGGCGCAGGAGGCATTATATTTCCGAGTGGCTGATAATAAACCGGGGCTCGCCAGTGTTTTCTATATGGATTCAATACGCATTCATTTTATGCCACCTGCAGACTACATAAAAGCCATCGTATCGACATAAACATTTTATTCAAGAAAAAAAAAAAACAACCACCATGGGGGAAGGCTGAACTCAACTCAAAGCAACAATATCCGTATTTCACTCCGGCACACAATAAACACAGCACCCATTAAACATGATGTTAATAGCACAAGCTGTCTAAATTAAGATTCCCAGATTTTGCACTAAGCAGAAATTACCTCCGATATCCGCAGTCAGTCGTTTCACGCCATTCGGCATAATTTAGCTGTTAATTGAACTTGAGATGACGGCTTGTGTATAGGCGGCGGTGATGGTCTTCAAGGGCCACAACAGAGGTTTATTGTTTGCGCTCAATAGCAGGACTGGGCTTTGCTTCCTCTAAGTTCATTCTTCACGTCTGGAAATTGCCTACAGGGCGCATTACACGCCGCCAGTTTGGGGACTATTAATGAAAACATAGCTATAGCAGAGGGCCAATTCACAGGATTGATTTTTGCTGCAGCTTCACAAGTGCATTAACCAGACACAATAGTTATCTGTAGAATGATATTTATTGCAGTCGGTTGGGTAATAAGTTCATATTAAGCCCAATGAGGAATTGGTTTGATGTTGGAGAATATCTCCCAATACTACAAAAAAAAACAATTGTGTACAGAAAAGTCGAAGAATCACACGATAATTCAAAGTTTCTTGGTGCGGTACATTTATCTTCTGACATGTGACAGGAGAAGCCACAGTGTTTTAGTTTAAAGGGGAACTATGAGCAGAATAGACAAATCTAACCATCTGATATGTCCCTTTACCTCCCTCCTCGGCACTGTCCTCCGCCATAATGCCGATCCGGCCCCGGACAGTCTGCACCTCTCTAATTATAATAAAAGGAGCGGGCTGGCCGGGGGTGCGCTGGATCGGCGCTATGGGGGCGGGCAGTGCTCCTAATGGTCTTATTGGACCGTGGAGCAAACTACTAACTGCACCAGAATTGCGCAGAGGAGGAAGGTAAGAGACATATCCTGCAGAGTGGGTGTAACAGCCACGGCCGCAGCACATACCTCCTCCCGCGACCATGCTGTCTCTTCTGGTGTCCCTCCGGGCTGCAGCCACGCTTGTGTCCTTGACCACACGTGGTCTTCTCCAGTTCTTCCTGGTGTCTCCTCCTCCCGCTTAGACTGGCACACACATCCCCGTCTCCTAGGGAGCGCATGCACCGACTCTGCTTAAATTTAAAGTGCGTCCCTAATTGGGTGGTTGCACCAATCACCTCCCCTATAATTTACACACCTGTGCTGACCTTCCCTGTTGGAGCCTCTGCGTGCTTCTCTTAGCGTGTGATCCAAGCTCTCTGTTGTTCCTGCTTGTGGTTCCTTCTGTCTGCGGTTACTGCCATGAGTCCTGCTGTGTTCCTGCCTGCCCACGTGTCTCCAGCTGCACCTCACCCGCCACCGTTAGCAAGCCTAACCAGGAGTAGCGACCTGGGGGTGCCTGCCACAGGAAGCCCATCCCGTCTTGCACTGGGCATTGGTGAAGACCAGCGGCCCCTTAGACTCCGCTCCCTGGTGTGGCTTACGCCATCGCTAGCAGTGGTCCAGCGGATCCATAACTCCTGTCCTGACATTAGGGACTAGAGATGAGCGAACCTGGAGCATGCTTGAGTCCATCTGAATCCGATCGTTCTGCATTTGATTAGCGGTGGCTGCTGAAGTTGGATAAAGCCCTAAGGCTATGTGGAAAACATGGATATAGTCATTGGCTGTATCCATGTTTTCCAGACAACCTTAGAGCTTTATCCAAGTTCAGCAGCCCCCTCTAATCAAATGCCGAACGTTCGGGTTCGGATGGACTCGGACCCGAACCCGGTTCACTCATCTCTATTAGGGACATATCAGCAGGTTAGATTCGTCTTTAAATTTAAATGCAATGAATAATAGATGAATAACTACAACAGTTGTCTTGGCTGTATATAAATGACACAATCCTACAATCCTATTGTCTGTCTGTGTTGATCTAAAATATCAGTGCAAAGACGAGAGGGGGCAGGTGCAGGGGCGTAACTACCACTATAGCAGCCATAGCGGCTGCTATGGGGCCTGCCGCATCAGGGGGCCCCATGGCCTGCTCCTGCAATACACTGGGCCCACTGAGCCGTCATCATTTGCAGCACCGGGTGGCCCTGCTGGTCTCCTGGGTTTTGCAAATGTCCCTTTAACTGCAAGCACTCCTGACCAGAGCTAGCAGTTATGTAGTTATGACTTCACTAGACCGTTTAGTGGTCAGTCGGGGGGGAGGGGGGGGGCCAATCAAAAGTTTGCTATGGGGCCCAGCCATTTCTTACGCCCCTGGGCAGGTGCATGTTGCAAGTATTGTTGCAGTGGTGCATTGGCATGGTCTTGGCAGCTTGCATTGCTCACAAGATGCACTTGCCCCCTCCTTTCATTGTGGAAGGTATACATGTGATGGTGAACATGTTGTATAGTGATGGTTGTGGAATGGAGCATGCTTACTGTAAAATGTGACCTATGCTAATAGTCCAGGGAACAGAACATACGTAAGAGCAGGATTCATGTTATCTGGGACTTCTCTCTTTGGGGAGAATGATGGTAATTGTGGCGTTGAGTATTTACAGTCCATGTGTTACACTCCCTCTCTGCACTCTTATCGGTGCCCGGCATCATTCACACTTTATCACTCCCTTTGAAGTTAGTTGCTGGCATCTGGTCTTTATAAGCTGTAATGTACGTTTTTATATTTATGTGATACTCCTTCAATTTGACGGCTTCCAAGTGTTGCGTTCGTGCACTGAGCATTTATGCAGTTACTCTGCAGTTTGCAGATCATATAATGAGGAATCTGTCGGCTAATTCACTCCATCATCTGTAAATAGCAGGATCCTCATTTATATCACGTACACCCAGAAAGATCAAGTGTCACAGGGCGGCTGCTTCATGCAAACTGCAGGATTTGTTAAGCAATTGCGGCCTGGTTTTTATACATTGCTGAATTAGGGCTCATGCACATTGAACAAAAGAGGCAGAAATTCCGCCTGTTTAAATTGAGCAATGCATTTTCAATTGTTTTCAATGGGCTTTGCGCTGCGCTTTTCACCTGTAATTTTCCGATGTTGATCTACTTTCCGCAGAAATAAGTGACATGTTACTTCTTTTGGCAGAATCCGCTAGAGGAATCCTATAGAAGTCAATGGGGTTTGAATTCTGCTTAAAATTCCGCTTGCATTCCGCTCCTAGTCTGCCAGAGCAGAATAAGGGCGGGTTCACACTACGGAATTCTCGCGGACAATGTCCGCGGAATTCCGTCAGCTGTCCGCCCGCACGGGCACGCGCTTTTCCGTCTGCTCCATAGACACCATTCTATGGGCCGGCGTATTCCGCGATCCGCTGAAAGAAGTGACATGACACTTCTTTCAGCGTATAGCGGAATACGCCGGCTCATAGAATGGTGTCTATGGGGCCGGCGGAAAGGCGCCCAGATGTGCGGGCGGACAGCTGACGGAATTCCGCGGACATTGTCCGCGTGAATTCCGTAGTGTGAACCCGCCCTAAAAGAGGAATTTCAAGTAGAAAACTTCAAGCAGAAATTCCTCGTCTATGGCTTAGTGTGCATGAGCCCTTAAAGCGACTCTGTACCCACAATCTGCCCCCCCAAACCACTTATACAGTCAGATAGCTGTTTTTAATTTCAAGATCTGTCCTGGGGTCCGTTCGGCAGGTGATGCAGTTATTGTCCTAAAAAAAACTTTAAACTTGCAGCCCTGTGCCAAACTGGCGTGGCCTAGAGTGTGAATGCATTAGGCTGGCACAACCTCTCTGTCCTTCCTCCCCGCCCTCCCCATCATTAGGAATGCTCCAGGCAGATTTTCTACTATTCATCACCTGTGTCAGCACGGCACATGGGCTGGATCGTTAAGGCACCTGTGTAGTGTTCAGACAAGTGAGGAGTACGCGTTTTGATCTGTTTTTATTTTTTTTTTAATATATATAATGGAAGTCGATTGAAAGACAGATGAAAATGGATGCATGCAAATTAATCAGTTTTTCCAACTTTTTTTTGCAAAAATATGAAAAAAAAGGATTGCAAAAACGTAGTGAGAACCTGTAGAACCCATAGGGGGAGATTTATCAAAGGGTGTAAAATTTAGACTGGTGCAAACTACCCACAGCAACCAATCACAGCTCAGCTTTAGGCAGTGCTGAAAGGAAAGCTGAGCTGTGATTGGTTGCTGTGGGCAGTTTGCACCAGTCTAAATTTTACACCCTTTGATAAATCTCCCCCATAGAGTTTTAAAGGGGTTGTCCGGGATAAATATTTAATTAGCCATGTTGCTGGGGCTGCGGGGGACATCACAGTACTTAGGACTGATTAGTAATGTAAAAGTACTCGGCCCTCGGTTATTGAGCCTATTATGTGGCTTGACTATTGTGCAGCAAGGGCTGTATCTATCTATATTAGGGATGGTACGAACCAAGTTCGGTTCGGGTTTGTACTAACCCGAACCCTCGGTAATGATTCCCGCTGCCTTGCCTGCTCCGTGCAGCGGGCGGACCGCCTGGAAAACTGGGATACAGCCATAGCCATAGGCTGTATCCCAGTTTTCCAGGCGGTCCTCCTGCTGTATCCGCACGCTGCACGGAGCGGGCAGACAGCGGGAATCCGATGCCGAGCGTTCGGGTTCATCCGAACCCGAACCTCGGCGGGTTTGGACCATCCCTAATTAATATATATATATATATTGTTAGCTATGTCCATGTACCCCTTGCCTTTAGTGTAAAATAGCCATTGATTGGCTGAGCGACCTGTCACTTTAGAATACCAGGGAGTGGGCAGAGGCATCGGGAAGCATGGAGAGATATGTATAAACTCAATTATTTTCTTATACATTCATCAGCCGTCGACCGTACATCGCTATTACACGTAGCAATGCGCAGTGAACGGCCAATGATTTTAGATCAGGACCGAAAGACACGATCAGCCAAAGACACGGAGCGATAATTGGCCGATTCGGCCTGATTCAACAGAATACCGCTCCGTGTAATAGTGCCTTTACTTCTCCAACTCCATCACAGCTGCCTATTCCCGGGCCGCCCCCTCTCTGCTCCACTGTCAGCGGTTTGATAACATCCCAGGAAGTAGAATCTATACTGACCAACAATTTCCTATGGGAACAGCATGTCAGCGGATGTTGTCAAAACACTGACAGCGGTGCAGGGCGGACCTGGGAAACAGTAGCTGCAGTGGAGCGGGACAGGTAAGTATACATTACTGTCATGTCCCCTGTAGCCCTGGCACTATGGATAATCAAGCATTTATGAAAGCCAAAGCTTAGAATGTGAACCTTAGATGTGAAGGGGGTAGTCATCCCAGGACAAATCCTTTTTTATTAGATTTGTGTTGCATTGATGTAAACGTTACTATATATTGTTAGTTTAGCAATAAATAATGTAAAAAACATGTGCGAAACATCTGCAATTTTATTTCCACTTTTACTATGTGACGGCTGCTAGAAACCCGAAGCTAGATGCAGAACTTGGTGAGAACAAACTATTTAAAATAAAAATACATTTGGCACTTCATGTTTTAATCCGATTTCCAAAGAGTTTGTTGGCGTCATCCTCTGCAGGACTGCACCGATTCACGACCAGATAAATGATAAGTCGGATAAACGCTTAACCCCTTAGTGGTTCCAGACCGTCTTCTCAATGTTTGAGATTCAATCTGTGCAAGGCCACATGCATATCATAGCCGAGTTATCTCATAGGGCTTTGTAGTAACCCAGGCACATAAAGTTTCCAGCTCATTGCATGGTGTTGTATTGTATACTAGATGTAGATCACAATGTTCTATCCCGTTGAGTATCTGAACATGACTTGTATGTGACTTGCTGTGACCAGACCCCGATGTGCTTATATTAGAGCTGACATGCTGTTGACTGAGCCCATTACAATGTTCCGGATCTTACTGTTTCATGTACAAGTTCTCTGATGCGTTGCTGATGAAGATATTGAAGGGGACTCAAAGGAAAATACATAAACAGAGGAAAGGGTTGTGGGATTTTCTACCAGAGAGGAATAAAGTTATAGCTGAAATTTCATCATGCAAGTAGATTAATAGGGGTATTGGAAAAAAAAAATATCACTTTTAATTTCTAAGTGTATGGCTTATGCTTAGTTCCTATATGACCAATGCTGTGCGGGTTCGGTATGGGCTATGGCGTTATGAAGCGGATTCAGGAGCTGGGGTCACTTTGTAGCGGGTGAGGCCCTCACTGTCAATGACAGGCAGCAGGGATCACACCGTTATCAACCCCTTAAATTCTACAAATAAACTGACCACCGGAGGAGTTATACTTACCCATGTGCCGTCCGATCGGCAATCGGTGACATCTTCTGGATGTTTGTTTCAAGAATCTAGTAAAAGTAGATTATTTGTGTTTGCAGTGTATGGGAGACATCATAGCAGCGAGTCTACACCCAGCAACTTAGTGATAACGAAAAACTGGAAAACAAGCCAGCAGAGCAGATATCAATATATAGCAATGCTATATTCAACAAGGTATACACTGTCCAGAAATACTGCCATATACAAATTCTATAATATATTCCACACATGATGACTCATCATTAAGAGTAAGGGTCCTATTCCACGGCCCGATCCACAATGTAAATGAGCGCCCATCTGCACTCGTTTACTGGGCCTATTCCACGGCCCCGATGATCGTTAAGCGAGGGCTGCAGGGACATCGTTACTGATGTCCTTGCAGCCCTTGTTTCCTACATTGCCTGTCCAGACGCAGGTCTTCTCCTTCTTCCTCCCAGTCCCGCGCTGCAGCAGCTTCGGAGCGGCCTGTATTAACTGACAGACCGCTCAGCCAATCACTGGCCGCAGCGGTCCCGGCCAGTGATTGGCTGAGCGGTCTGTCAGTTCAGACAGCCCCGCTCCGAAGCTGCTGCGGCGTGGGACCACGAGAAGGAGAAGACCGGACAGGTAAATGTATGGTGCTGGTGAAATCGTCGGTCACCGCCACACATTGCTATTCCACCGTAGTGATGCGCTGGTGGCGAACGATGATTTTAGATCTGAACCTAAATGAATGATCAGCGGATGACACGATCATTGGATGATCTTTCTTTCTATTCCACAGAGCGATAATCAGCCGAATCGGGCTGATTTGGCCGATTATCGCTCCGATTTGGCCGATTATCGCTTCGTGGAATAGGCCCCTTACCTGAAAAGAACATGGGTGACATTGGCTTTATAAGACGCATATATGGTTTTTCCCACCACTTTGGGGGGAAAATGTGCGTCTTATACAGAGAAAAATATGGTGTATGGCTAGTCTATTATGCTGGAAATAATCTTCAAGGGTACATTCACACGTACCAGATCCGCAGCAGATTTGTCTACCCATAGAGTTTACTGGGCAGGGATCCGCAGCGGGTCTCGCTGCAAATTTGCAGAGAGAAATCCGCTGCGGATATGGTACGTATGTGCGTACCCTAAGGCTGGATCCACACTACGTTTTTGCAATCCGTTTTTTTTCATCCGTTTTTGCAAAAAACTGATGCATTTGTGTGCATCCATTTTGATTTATTTTTCCGTTAACTTCCGTCATAAAAAAAAAAGATCTAAACACATCTGTTTGTTTAGCTTACACGAAAATGTAGCCGACTTTATTTTTGTGTACGTTTTTTTTATAATGGAAGTCAATGGAAAATAGAATCAAAACGGATGCACACAAATGCATCAGTTTTTTGCAAAAACGGATGAAAGAAAAAAAAACTGATTGCAAAAACGTGGTGTGGACCCAGCCTTACTGAAATAAAAAAAGGAAAAAATTCTAATTGAAAAGGATTCATCAATAGATTTTTTACAAAAGGACCAGCCCTCTTATTTCCCAGGCCATGTGTTTCAGGATTTGTGTGTCTGGCCCTTAGCACTTCTCTGACTTCACAGCCGCGATTTCACAAAGTGTACAGAATGCCGCGAAGTGAGAGAAAAAAGAATGACAGTCTAGAATCAATCTGGTGTGAAGCAAAGTCACATTCATGGCGCCGCATCCTCTTTTACACTCACTATTAGGACATGGTAATGTACTGATTGGGTTTTACATTTCTTTTATCTTTAAAGTCAGTTTTATTTTCTCCATCGAAAAATCTATAAAATCATAAACGTAATGTTGTGTATTATCTACCCTAAACAAAAAGATTTATTTATTTATTTTTTTAATGTTGGGTTCTTCCAAACATACATCTGTTGTTCTATTTTCTGGATGTCCTGGTCTTTTTTTTTTTATTTTTTTATTAAAGGGTTATCCATCAAAATTTTATTTTATTTTTTTTTCAAATCAACTGTTTTGCAGCGGATTTTCTTTCTTTATTTAGAAGATATAAGACTGTGTGCTCACAGAGAGAGGAGAGCAGATAGTCTGCTGGAGAGAGAGGATAGAAGATATGAGACAGTCTGCTGAAGAGAGAGAGTAGAGCAGATACAAGACAGTCTGCTGGAGAGAGAGAGGAGAGCAGATACAAGACCGTCAGCTGCAGAGAGAAGTGAGAAGATATAAGACAGTCTGCTGGAGAGAGAGGATAGAAGATACAAGACAGTCTGCTGAAGAGAAAGAGGAGAGCAGATATAAGACAGTCTGCTGGAGAGAGAGAGGAGAGTAGATACAAGACAGTCTGCTGGAGAGATAGGAGAACAGATATAAGACAGTCTGCTGGAGAGCGAGGAGAACAGATATAAGACAGTCTGCTGGAGAGAGAGAGGAGAGCAGATACAAGACAGTCTGCTGAAGAGAGAGAGGAGAGCAGATACAAGACAGTCTGCTGGAGAGCGAGGAGAACAGATATAAGACAGTCTGCTGGAGAGAAAAGAGAGCAGATATAAGACAGTCTGCTGGAGAGAGAAGAGAGCAGATATAAGACAGTCTGCTGGAGAGAGAAGAGAGCAGATATAAGACAGTCTGCTGGAGAGAAAAGAGAGCAGATATAAGACAGTCTGCTGGAGAGAGAGAGGAGAGCAGATATAAGACAGTCTGCTGAAAAGAGAGAGGAGAGCAGATACAAGACAGTCTGCTGAAGAGCGAGGAGAACAGATATAAGACAGTCTGCTGGAGAGAAAAGAGAGCAGATATAAGACAGTCTGCTGGAGAGAGAAGAGAGCAGATACCTGTGTGATCCGTCAGGCTCTTACTTTATGTTTTGTGATACTGGGTAAAGCTGTGGAAAATAAACCAGAAATAAGTGTCTGTTTAAAATTTACAGTGCACAGTTCCACTAAAATGTTTTTCTTTTTCTAATTGTGCCCACTTTCTGTCTGTCATGTTAATATAGGGAAAGTATAGAGAGAGTGCCGTCAGAATCTTTCGATTTGGCAATTAAAAACAACAACAAATTGTTATACAGTGGTGCCTTGGTTTAAGAGTAACTTGGATTGAGAGCGTTTTGCAAGAAGAGCTTGCAGTTTTCCCAAATGGTAACTTGGTTTAAGAGCATTGCTTTGGCTTAAGAGCTCCCTGTACTGGGTGAGAGCGCGAGTAAGGGAGGGGCATGGTCTGCATAGCGGGGTCTACAGCACTGAACTGCTTTCCTGCTATAATGTGCCTGCACTTACACTCATCTATACACACTGCTGCTTAAATGTGCCTGCACTTACACTCAGATATACACACTGCTGCTATAATGTGCTTGCACTTACACTCAGCTATACACACTGTTGCTATAATGGGCCTGCACTTACACTCAGCCATTCACACTGCTGTATAGAAAGGTTTCTGTCACTGTCATCCTGCAAAGCTCTGTGATTCTCACTTCCTGATTGGTCCATGATGAACACACCCCCTTCCCTATTGCAGTCATGTGACCACACAGATCTCTGGCAGCAGCCCTGCTTCTCTATTCTAGCCTGTTGTACTACGCTACTGCATTATGGGGATCTGCACCTCCATCCTGTATCTACAAACTGCTGCTGTTTTTCAGGCTTATACCCTTACTATACATTATACACAACATGCTGACTGCTATAGTGTACAGTAACTTATAATATCACATATTCTGCTGTTTGTAAATGGCTGTTTTTATTAGTTTTACCTGTTATTCAGAATAAAAAAAAAATCATTATTTTTGGGGTGTGGAACCAATTTCATTGATTTCTTATGGGAAAATTTGCTTTGATTTAAGACTGGATTTGGATTGCAAACACAGCCCCGGAACAAATTATGCACATAATCCAGGGCATCACTGTATTTAATTATGTATTTTTTTGTGCGTCTTTTACAGTAACTTTTGTGCTGTTAAAACATAGTTAAAGGGGTACTCTGGAGCACAGCAGGGTCCCATTCCCCTCATGCACTGTATCTTATAGAAGGATGGAGCTCATACAGTTTACAGGCTAGGGACGGTAACTGGAGCTCTGAGCTCCATGGTTTCCCGGTGGGTCATTCTTAGCCTGACTGAATTTGTTTAGGCTCATGAATGAAAACGTATTTATTCCCCATATTGCTGTAATATTGTGTGGGGATTGTCCACCGCATGAAACTCATATACGCTATACTAGCTATTGCCTCCATATAACAGAACCCAGGCAATGGGAAATAAATGAATGTGCTGCTAACTGCATTGCTGCCATCTAGTGGACGTTTGCTGTAGTGCATAACACATTGAGGGTAATCAGGAAGCTACATACTGCGGCTCATCCCTGTTCTTACAGAAGCTATGTACAGCTCGATGTATGTGCTCATCGGTTTAACATTGTACTGTTTAGCTTATCCATTATTATTTTAATTCGCATTTTGTTTTTTAGACTTTGAATATAAAACTATTGTGTTTTTTCCCCCACAAATCGAAGGGATATTCCAGTGTGTGAACATAGCCTCAGTATTCATTAGGGGGTATTGCTAAAACAGTTTTCGGGCAACCCTATGGGCACAATGAGGGCTAAATTACAGTCCACAATGCACCAAATAGCCTCATTAACACATTTATAATGTTCTTATTTAATAGAAATGTTGCACCGGAGCGCCATAAAAAGCCGCTATGTGACTATGCATAATGCCCCCTGCTGATGGATTCCCTTTAATATAATTCTATAAAAAACAATTAAAAAAAAAAAATGTAACCCCCAAGTAATATTATTACATGTTAGGCCATGTTCCCACTGCGTAAGTTTCACAATAATCACTTATAATTGTAATTACTGCGGAACTTACGTAGTGCTGCCGCTGTGGGAATCCTGGCCGGAGTATATACACATAGTATACACTCCGGCCGGGATCCCTAGCGGCGCCACAAGAAACTGACATGTCAGTGAATAGCGGCCGCAGTAAACCCTGTCAGTTCACACAATGAAGCATGCTCCATTGTGTACAGCCGGGAATGCACAGGGATGCGCCCGCATTTAAATACAGCGGCAGTAAATGATCTTTTCTGACACCGGCCGTTCCGTGATGGCCGGGTCACGGAGCGGCTGGTGTCTTAAGTGTGAACATAGCTTAATAAGCATCATTTCAGGCATGTTTTCTAGCTTAGACGCATTTACCAGCACCTGTCAGACTCCATTTTCTCTATTATGTGTGTTCTGATGGTGAATTCCCCAGAGATTTCAATAGAGACCATTATTACATTAACAATATAGCCGTATCTTTTCACTCAACATTGTGGCTGTATTTTGCTATTTTACTGTGTAGGTCATTAGAATTTCCAGATGGTAAGATGGTAAAAGACTAGAAACTAGCACTGGGAAACTAAAAGCACCATATAAATGATATCAAGGTGGATGTTATGAGCTCTGAAGAACCTCTGCTCTCCTGTTATTACCGCAAATGCTCTCCCTTATTCTCTATGTAACTGATCACATACTAGTAATCATGTCTTTTAGGTCTGATATGGTGCTCTGCATGTACAAATCTCTATAACATTCTGACACCAGTTGATTTAAAGGGTAAATACATGTTAAATACCCCCCCCCCTTCCTCTTGGAGATTGACAATTTATACATGTCATTACTTTTTCTGTCTCCTTACCCCAGTTTTGAGCATGCTGCTTTCTGCTGAAAACACAGAAAACTGTTTTTGAGCTGTTTACTCCATCTCCCCCTCTCTTGTGAGACGCTGTTTCCGCCCTCTGTGAGGTGGGGAAGGTTAATCACAGGTAACTTGACCTTAGATTAACTCTCCCGCATTATACAGTGCAGAAACAGCCGGCCAGGAAAGCTTTACAAGAGCCGTCTCGGAAGGGATGGAGTGACAAAGTGAACAGCTCAGACACTGTGTTTCTGTGTCTTCAGCATGCTCAAAACTGGGAGACGGAGACAACAGAGGGAATGACATGTATGGAATGAATTGTTAATCTCTAGGAGGATAATTTAACATGGGGGCTGGAGCGGCAACGTGGTAGGTCATGCACGATATCCGCATGCGCGGGTGTCGTGTCTGTCGTCCATAGGCAGCGCTGACTCCATAGATACTAGCGGGTGACGTTTATACGGCACTACATGGCGCCATACGCCGCCAGACACGTCACCCGCGGCATGATAGACCGGAATGCGGGGACCTGAACGAGAGCATGACTTCGGGTTTACAGGTTGGAGAGCTTAGTTAGAGTCGGGGTGAGGCTGAGTTTGGGATGTCTTTTGATTGGATGGACGGACCATAAAGGTGTAGAGCGTGTGAACGATCATTAGCCTCTTGACAAAGCAAGCAGCGAAACGTGCGTCGAGGCGCACACAGTATAAGAGTCTGAGAGACTGGTCCGGTGCAGGGTATAGGATGTGGGCTGATGGGGGACTGTAGTGGGACATAATATTCATGTGCCTGGACCCGCTCTGTATAATTTAATGCACTGCTATTTATTTACATCTACCTCATTGCATTGGCACTTTATATGTATCTAATTTGATTTGTGATATATTAAGCAGTATTTGAGTTGAGTCCATATTTCGGTATATAGGATTTGAGGCACATACAGCAGTTATTAGGATTTGTGGAATACTGCAATTTAAATTTTTTCTTTCCCCACAGACCCCATGTATGTAGAGTACCACTACTTTATTTGGTTTAAGAGCTGCATGACAGTTATTTGAATTTTGGTATTTTAATGTACTGTATTTTAATGTGTGTTTTTAATGGGTGTTATTGGATTATGTGTTAATAAAAATGGAAATATATTATTAATTTTGGCATTTTGTCTTTATTCGTCTTTTGGGGGTGGAAAAATATAGGTGTTATATGATTAAGGCTATGTTCACACTACGTAAAAGTACAGTCGTTGTTGCCGACGGCAACAGCGGCCGTACTTTTGGCGCGATGGAACAATGCCTTACTTTCAATGGGATCCCGGCCGGAATGTACACACATCGTATATGCTCCGGCCGGGATCCCATACAGGGCCCCAAATAACTGACATGTCAGTTTTCTGCGGCCGGAATTCAATTAATTCCGTCCGCAGAAAGCCCTGTCAGTTCACACAGTGAAGCGAGCGGCTCCGGCCGCTCGCTTCACTGTGTGCTATGGGAAGCTCTGATGCGGGCGCGCGCTGATGCGCCCCCATCAGAGCTCTGCGGCCGGAAAGATCATCCGGCCGGTACTTAAGTACCGGCCGAGATGATCCGGCCAGAGACCGGACGTTCCGTGATCCGGTCGGGTCATGGAACGGCCGGTCTCTTACGTAGTGTGAACATAGCCTTAACATGTATTTACCTTTTTAAGAACATTTTTTCCTCTGACATACCCCCATTAAAAGGGTTATCTATGAAAAAGCAGGGCTACTTTCTTACAAAAACAGCTCTCCTCGGTTGTGTGTTGTATTCCAATCCAGGTCCATTCACTTCAAAGGTCCTGTCCACATCCAAATTGAAGACATGAGAGTTGCTGTTTCTGGAAGAAAGCAGACTGGACAACCCCTTTAAGGCCAGTGCTGTACCCTTAATGCTGTTTAACAACATGTCTCCATACAACCGAAACAGTCTTTTAGCGGACTGCATTAGTAGCCAGAGAGACATCAGTCAGAGACTCAGCAATACGGGTTTCTAATCGGTACATTCCACAATATCTCTTAAATGGGAAGAATTACAATTTATGAATAATTCAATAGCAGTGATTGCTTAAGGGCCTTATCCATATACTTGTATAAAGCATATCTTGATGATGCACATTTATAGCATACCACTGTTCTTTGCGAATCTAAACCATTGCTGTCACTATCACTACAGACACTAGGAGACAGTACGCTTGCTAGAGATTTGCCCCATCTTGGCACACATCTGGAACCTTTAGCCAGAATTTCTGCATGTCTTGGTATAAGATAGGAATGTACTCCTCTAAAATTGACTTAAAGAAGAACTCCAGGCAAAGGTAAAAAAAAAAACAAAAAACAAGGAGGGTAGAGATAGTGGAAACATAAAAATAAAGTTATACTTACCTGTCCAGGTACTGCGCAGGTGGAGTGCCACCAGCTTACTTTCACCCTTTGGTTTCATGAATCTCCCAGATTCCTGTGTCATCGCGATCCGAAAGGAAGTACCTGCTCAGTTTGACTGCAGAGGGGTCCCGCCTCAGTCTGATCAGGGTTGTGATGGCACAATACTGGGAAATACAGAGAGACCACCCCTGTGTACATGAGAATATAAATGGCTTACATTGGCAGTACAGAGTCACATAACACTTATACAGTGACTATTTAGCGACATATAGTAGCAATTACCCAACTTAAAGGTAATGTGCCACCTAAATTTTCATTTACTGATTAGAGTCAGATACTAAAATTTGTTCCTTTATTCTAATCTGTTTCTATTTTTTTAACTTTAATTTTTATTATTTTATTTTTTGGACATTTTTATGGGGGCTGCCATATTACATGGACTGTTCTTAACAGCATTTACCTAAATGCTTTACTGCAAGACTGATGGACATTGACAACAATACATTGACAGCAGTGGACTCTGTCCCCTTGAGATGAATGTGAGACATTACTGAGCGCGCTCTGTGACCTGTGAAGAGGTCATTGCACAGGGAGCTGCTATTCTCTCCTCTACCTACTGGTGTCACATGATGCTGCAATGCTGTACAGATCACTTTACAGCAGCCTCCTCTTATCACCACAGACACAACAGGAAGTCTCGGCTTAGTTTTAGCCCGAGTGGTGGGAATGACAACTGCAAGATCTCAGGATTATTTTATAATATTTAAAAAAAAAAAGATAGAAAAAGTAGAAAAACTGTCACCAAAAATTCTTTAAAAACATGTTTAACAGAAAATGATTATTTAAACAATAAGTCATAGGCCGTAGGTAAAAAAAGAAAAAAAAGAAAAATGTTCTGCACGATGAATAGCTGCAGCATTACAGCATTAAATAATTAAAATAAATAAAGATACAACAGAAGTCAGAGACCTGCTCGCAAGAGCTTACAGACTAGGAGGGCTGGGGTGGCACCAGAGGCAGTAAGTGCTTTATTTGCCAATGGTCCAGCCATTGTACAAAGAATCGGAAAGTGCCTGTAGGTGTTGGGTGAGCCAGTCGCACACCAATGTCTGGTTACAAGTAAAAAAAGGTGCATGGAACTGTCAGTGTTGGGAATGAGCCTAATGTGTTAATTTGGGTCCTTAATGGTGTCAAGGAGGCAGAGCCCTAGAACTTCTACACATGCTATCGGGATACTGCATACTCCCCTGCTGCCAACCACCCCCTGCTACTGCCACTGCTCACAGCTTCCTGTTATCTGTCGCAGCACATAGAAAGTGCCTGCTCAGGACTAACATCCAGAAAATCTGACACCTTTGGAGGCCTTAAAGGGGTATTCCACTCAAACATAACTGTCCCTGTTCTGTCCGTGCGGCCCTGTCATTACAGTGCCGCAGCGATTCAAAGAGTTTCCCCACTGCCGGCATGATATTGATACAGGGAAACAGTCCAGGTCAGGCATTAAACGTCCTTGTCGTCCATGTTTCACGGAGAGAACTTGAAACGTGTGAATGCAGCCAAACAATTCCTTCCATACTTATTATTATATATTCAGTCTCCTTCCCCCAGTTCTGAGCTGTTGCTTTCTGCTAAAAACACAAAAATTTGTGTGTGAGCCTTTCTCTCTGTCTCCCCCTCCTCCGCCCTCCCTTCTGAGACAGCTGATGTAAACAAGTCCCTGGCAGGCTTTATCTGCAACATTGTAGCTTTTGTTTTATGCTGGGAGGGTTATTCTGAGGTCAAATTGCTAATGAACACACTGTGATGAACCTGCTCAGCATTACAAAGAAGCTACAATGTTGCAGATAAAACCAGCCAGGGACTTGTTTACACCAGCCGTCTCAGAAGGGAGGGGGGAGGAGAGGGAGAGAAAAGCTCACACACAGATTTTTGTGTTTTCAGCAGAAAGCAGCAGCTGAGAACTGGGGGAAGGAGACTGAATAGATAATAACAAGTATGGGAGGAATTGTTAGTCTCACCATGGGCAGCAACATATCAAAAGTTATGTTTGAATGGAATATTCCTTTAAAATGTCTAGGCCTGAACAAGTCGCAGCTGTTTTGGTGGCATAAGGATGACCTGCACAGTATTAGTGGTTACAATTCTATGTCTGATGGGTTTATATAGCTACATGCTCATAAATGTATAGGTAAAACAGCTGTCTGAAAATACCCAACTACTAAAGTACAATATGATCCACAGATGCTAACACTGCCTTGGAGCAGAACGCCTAATAAAACTGCTCCCATCTAGAAAATGAGTTAATAAGAATTAATTTTAGATTAAATGAACAATGACAAAATGATGACAAATCAGCCTATTGTAATTATATCCTTATTTAAATATTTAACCAATCCCTAATGATCTCATAAAAACACGTAAGGCTCAATGACTTTTTAATGAAAATATTCATGAGATCATTACTGTCTGGCTTGGAGGCACGGGCAGCCAAGCCTGCTAGACGTATAGCACTGTATTCAACAGACATTGCAAAACCAAAGGTTAGTGCTGGAAATCTAGATGTAAATTGTGTCCTGGAGACATCCTGCAACATATGCTAAGCCGCTGCTACTTTCTCCTGCGTATTTCTTCAAAGTTCTCTTGCGTTGCCGAAAAGCGGTCTTGCATACAAATAAGCTTTAGACGTACCTGTCATTTTGTGAGCCATGGTTACTGGATGGGGATGGAATTGTTTTTAGATTATTTTACATAGTTTGAGGCAATGAAGCGAGGTGAAAACGGGGACAAAAGTGCATGATAAGTTCATTACATTTGTTGACCCCATCGGAAACGGGAAATGTAGCTGTGATCTGTATATTGTACTATCTGTAAAGTCAGCCTGATTATGTCATATTGTGTGGCTGCTTCATTATGTAGCACAGGGGGCTATGAGCTCTCCTGTCTGTAGTGTCCAATCTGAATAGTCCAAGCTCAAGGAGGTGGATCCCCTGGATCACGACGGAGTGCTGGCGTTCCTCCCCTGAGGAGCGAAGTCTAAGGAGTTCCTGGTTTTCACTAGAACCCACCGCAAGGCCAGTTGGACTCCGCGCAGGAAACTCTCAGGTCGCTACCTTCAGAGAAGGACCTCAGTGACCACCGGGACTAGGCGCGCTTCCTCTGTAGTAGAAGTGCAGGATGCTCCTTCCCCATTACCCCTAACAGTCCTTACTGATTTGGTTGTCCACCTGCTTTTAGTCATTCCATTGCCACACCATGGAGGTTATGCCTTTATTCAGTATCGGACTGGGATATCTGGGACCCAACAGAGGAAATGATCCTGGGGGGGCCCACCATTGAAGAACCAGTGAGAAACAACATGCCAGTCAGTGTTACTGCAGGTTCTGAGCTGGGGGCCTCCGGAGGATCCTCCGCTTCTCCGGTGGGCCAGTCCGACACTGCCTTTATTACATGTCGTTTGTATTATATATATTTTTCTTCCCCTCTCCCTCTCTTCTCTTCTCCTTCCTTTCCAACATCTTTTCATCCCTTCCCCGATTTCACGCTCCTTGGAGTTTTGTGTATCAACCAGCTTTTATTTAATTCCACTGTACACTATGTTTGATAAATCGACCCCTAAATATATACCCACAAGAGAACATGCTAGAAGAACCTGTGGGCTGAGCTTATAAATACAGGTGGACAGGCGCATGCCTGCCACTAGAGGGAGTTCAATCCTACAGGAGGCCAGCCCAGAACAAGAAAAGCCAACAGAGGACAGGCAGGCCAAGAGAACAGGAGATGATCATAGCACAGTGAGACCCAGAGCAGGTAGGGGGTAACAGGCACGGCCGCATGCCGTTACACACTGTATGCTGTTACTGGATTAACACCCCTTCCCCATTGCATATTGGCAGAATTAGATGTCCACAGATCCCATGCTTCAAATTCTCAGATAGTGGCAGTGATAGGAGTGGAATGTATTTTCGGTGGATTAGTGAATTATGAGATCAAGGTAAATAAATAAATGGGCATAAATGGAGGTGGTACTGAGACTAGTGGATATCTTCCTGATGTTTCTGACTCCCCAAAAAAGCATCTGATCTTGTCATAAAGACTGTTAGCTCAGGTAGCCCCTCAGAAAGTGGTATGTGGAGCTTAGGATTTGACTGTGAAACCATGTGTGCACACATTTAGGCATGCGTCTGAGCCCATGACTATACATTGGTGACAACTGGGCATGTTCACATCTCATTTTTGGCCCCACGTCGGGCTACATGCTTTTGAGTCCTGCATAAAAGCAGTGTACGTCCAGCAAATGAGCAGAATGGACTCACATAATGACTCCGTCCTGCTCTTTCAAGTCAATGTGGCCATTGGGCGGGCTGCACGTCACTGATTCCTGACGTGTAGCCCGACATGGGGCCAAAAACGAGATCACTTTTAAAACACGTCCATTTCTTCTATACCTGCAAAGTGATCGCTGGCTGCCAGTGGGTTTCCATGACCCTCTGAAGGCCCTCAAGCCTACAATATAACTACAAGTTTTTCTGCAAAGAAAAAAAAAAAAAGCCCCCATCCAGCTCAATCAAGAAAAAAATAAAAATGTTATAAGTCTTGGTTTATGGCATACAAGTGTTTTTATTGTGCCAAACTAATAAAACTTAAAGTTTGGTATCACTGTAATAGTACTGACTATTACTGATTGTAATAGTCCGAGACAGCAACTGTCAAGAGCAGGAGAGGTTTTCTATGGGGATTTGCTGCTGCTCTGGACAGTTCCTGTCTCGGACAGAGGTGGCAGCAGAGAGCACTGTGTCAGACTGGAGAGAATACACCACTTCCTGCAGGACATACAGCAGCTGATAAGTACTGAGATTTTTAAAAATAAATAAGTTACAAATCTATATAACTTTCTGAAACCAGTTGATTTGGAAGAAAAAGATTTTCACTGGACAATCCCTTTAACAAATGACATCACAGCTAGCTCTTATCTAAAACTATTCACCCTCTAGAACATTTTACAACATGATAATGGTTACAGGGGGTATTAAATCGCTAATAGGTATGAATAACATGGGGGAGTTATTAGGATTGGAACTTTCTGGAATATATATTTTCTTTTCCTGTAAAATCAAATTAAGGTTAAAAAGTTTCCCAAAGTGACTGTAAGTAATAATGGAAGCAGCGTGCAATTACCAATTATACACAGTGATAATATAATAGAAGTAAATCGGCCTTGTCTCACATGAAAATCAATGGTAATGACACAGGAGCACAGTACAGTTGTTATTCATGTTTCCAAGCAATTGCGTTTCGGAAAACTTAATAATCTTTGCTCCCATTTGACCAAAATTTGTTATAATATGTAATTTACCACTAATCGAGAGACCTGAAAATGATCAGAAGCAGCAGCAGGAACTCTGTTTTGGTTTTCTATGAATCCCCATAGAAATACTCTATTGCTCTGGACAGTTCCTGTCTTGGCCAGAGGTGGCAGCAGAGAGCACTGTGTCAGACTGAAAATAAAACATTTCCTGCATGACATACAGCAGCTAATAAGTATGGGAAGACTTGAGATTTTTTAATAGAAGTAAATTACAACTCTACATAACTTTCTGACAGAAAGAAAAATATTTTTGCTGGACAAATTACGTCTGTTATTTCAAGTCTAAAATAATGGACGTCATTTAGCTGCCTAGCCTTCCCTTAGTACAATAACGGCTGTTGGTACATTATTCTAGTTTGGGGATTCTAATTGACCTTTGTGTGTGTATTAAATTCAATGGACTTTTCAATTTAAGGGGTTATCCAGTGCTACAAAAACATGGCCACTTTCTTCAGTTCAGGTGCGGTTTGCAATTAAGCTCTATTCACTTTAATGGAACTGAGCAGCAAAACCAACACCCAAGCTGGAGACAAGAGTGTGGCTGTCTCTGGAAGAAACTGAACATGTTTTTGAAACGCTGGATAACCCCTTAAATTGAAAAGTCCATTGAATTTAATAGTAAAAACGAAGAAAGAACGATGAAAAATGAAAAAATGTGTGTGAACAACTAATAAAAAAACGTCCGCCGTTTGCAAATGACGTCCGAAAATAATGATCATGTTCATTATATTGACGTCCGCGGTACAAACGTCCGTTATTCAATACATTGTGTGCATTGGACGTCCGTCTTCCCATTGATTTCAATGCACTGCCATTGCAGTCAGTTAAATCGCTGCAAAAACGGACGTTATTTTATACATCAAAATCGGCCATCGTTGTGTGAACATAGCCTTAGGGATTAAATAAAAACAACATATTCACGAAAGACCAATAAAGTAAGAAAATAAGGAAACTCAAAAGTACCTTTTCCTCTGGATTCCTAAATATTTGACAATATAAAATGTGCAGAGATTTTTCTTTTTGTCCTTTAGAATATATATATATATATATATATATATATATATATATATATGGCTCTACATACTACTTTACATTGTTTGTATTAATCTTTTTATGTTTTTTTTTTTTTTCCATTTGACATAAAGAAAATCTATGCCTCCACCACTCTTACTGAGTCGCAATATGATGGACATTTAGTCTATGTAGAAATACTACGTCAGTACAAGGACAAAGGACGTGACTCTGACACGGTTTGGTAGTTCTCATATACCCTTGTGTTTACTTATAGGCCTTCTGGGATATGATGAAATCTAAGTCCCTGGGAACATGGCATCGCCTGCGAGAGAATCCAGACATCTGTGGGAATGAAAGGGTTAGTGAGGTGTCAGGTAATTATATTATTAAAGTTATATACTGTATGCGGTATGGGAAAATAATTCACTTTCTTAAGCTTTTACATTCCCTCTTACAGTATGTCACAACAACAACAAAAAATGCACTTGTGCCCTCCTAGTGGTGGTCATCCTGCCCCAGGTTCAGGTTGGGGGGAGGGGAGCACTTTCCATTTAAAGAGGTTATCCAGTGCTACAATAACATGGCCACTTTTCCTCCTCTCTTGTCTCCAGGTCAGGTGGGGTTTGCAGTTAAGCTCCATTTACTTCAATGGAACTGAGTTTGAAACCCCACCCAATCTGGAGACAAGAGAGGGGGAAAGTGGCCATGTTTTTGATAATTCCTTTAAAAACATGCAGCACAATCACGAAAAAAAAACTAGACTCTTTAGTAGGAAATTTATCAAACATGGCGTAAAGTGAAACTGGCTCAGTTGCCCCGGCAACCAATCAGATTCCACCTTTCATTTTCCAAAGAGTCTGTGAGGAATGACAAGTGGAATCTGATTGGTTGCTAGGGGCGACTGAGCCAGTTTCACTTTACACCATGTTTGATAAATCTCCCCCCATCTGTTCTCTGTTCCCATATAGAGAGGAGAAGATGTTTGTTTATAAAATAGAACTATATAACAGTATATACATCTAATACACCGTCTTTAGTCAAGCCGGCAATAACTGGAACCACACGGGGTGACTGGCTTCGGCATGGTCTTCACCTCTAAACTAGGGGTCCCCAGTGATGCAGGCTCTGGGCCCGCTTCGCTTTGGCTGTCCAGGCATGATGGGAGTTGTAGTTTTACAACAACCGGAGGGCCTAAGGTTCCCCATCCCGGCTCTAGGCACCACCAGTGCTCATTCACCAATACTTCAAGGTATTTTCTACACATAAACATCTATAACTCCCTGGTATGTAACATGGTGGGTTCTCACCTGTAAAAGCATCAGTTTAATGTGTCATTCCATCATTTTTAGCAGCTGTCACATGACCATGTCAATCTCTGCACTTTGAGTAGTCAGTGGTAATAACCACTCATCACCCGCATCACTAGGCTACTCCCATGGGGAACATAAACCAAACCAAGTTTCCAACTTTAATTTTTCAGAGGCCTTTTGAAGCCTTTGTTTCCAGTTTACACAACATACTTTTCATAATGCAATGATTTGCATTGAAATCAATGCAAATAACGGCCATCGTGTTACACAATATATTGAACAACAGCCGTCGAACTAATGATCATGTCAATTATTTCTGGTCATTGTCCATAGACTTCAATGTAATTTTCATTGAAAACCAAGGCTGTTGTCTGATACTCAAAACAATGGCCGTTATACGTTGTGTGAACATAGCCTTAAAGGAGCCTTAAAGGATTGTATTGTCCCCCAAAAGTTATACAAATCACCAATATACACTTATTACAAGAAATGCTTATAAAGTGCTTTTCCCCCTACACTTACTACTGCATCAAGGCTTCACTTCCTGGATAACATGGTGATGTCACTTCCTGAATAACATGGTGATGTCACTTCCTGGATAACATGATGATGTCACTTCCTGGATAACATGGTGATGTCACTTCCTGGATAACATGGTGGTGTGACTTCCTGGATAACATGGTGAGGTCACTTCCTGGATAACATGGTGATGTCACTTCCTGAATAACATGGTGATGTCACTTCCTGAATAACATGGTGATGTCACTTCCTGGATAACATGGTGGTGTCACTTCCTGGATAACATGGTGATGTCACTTCCTGGATAAAATATTGATGTCACGACCCGACTCCCAGAGATGTGCGGGCTGTGGCTGCTGGAGAGGATGATGGCGGGGGATGCTCAGTGTCCCCCTGCCATGATCCTCTCCAGCAGCCACAGCCGCACAGCTCTGGGAGTCGGGTCGTGACATCATCATATTATCCAGGAAGTGACATCACCATGTTATCCAGGAAGTGACATCACCATGTTATCCAGGAAGTGACATCACCATGTTATCCAGGAAGTGACATCACCATGTTATCCAGGAAGTGACAAGAAGTGAAGCCTTGATGCAGTAGTAAGTGCAATGAAAAAAGCACTTTATGTGCATTTCCCGTAATAAGTGTATATTGGGGATTTGTATAACTTTTAGGGGACAATACAACACTTTAATAAAATGATTGGTTTAAAATGTGACAGACAACTGCTCCACTGTTCCTCTGCACAAGTTTTGATAAATCTCCCCCATAACAGTGTTCAGGAGTCCCTGTTTTCCCCTGTGGTTGGTACTTGTTGTGCCCATCAGTGATGTTAAAGGGGCTTTCCCTCAAAAGACGCTCATTACCCATTTCCAAGATGGTTTATATCAGATCAGTCGAGGGTCACTGCTGGGACCACCAAAGATCATGAGTATGTTTGTTTCCAGACTCTTTGTAGGAAGGGGCAGCTAGACATGCATGCTGATGCTCCTCTTCCATTCTCAGAGCTAGAATCTGGTCTTTATATGGTCTTCGCTCCAATACCCAACACTTTTAGTCACCTATTGATGTGTCGTAGGGGAAGAAAGGCATCCAATCCTCCTAAACTTCTAGTGCAGTGTCCCGGAGTGGGTGTCCACTACTCTATTTGTAGCAGGTATAGGTCGGTATCCTGTCGATGTGTATGCATTGCAATAGATAACTGTAGTATGCAACTCCTGCCATTTGGTGTCACTACAGTACACAATTCAGGTACAGCTGCAGGAGAAGTAATGTATGGGTTAACTGTTTGGATTGATTATGTGTTCTCTTATCAGAGATGTTATTTGTAAGCGATCTGAGATCCAATTCCTGTCCAGGGAATATCACACAAAGCCCTCCTCTCACACCCACCCAGGAGTTCCAGATCCAGTTGCAAGGTGTTTCCCCCAATACTAGAGCTCCCTGGGAATGTAAGAAAAGGAGAAGGTTTCAGTGAGTGGAGGAGAGAACCGCCTAGTCTGAAGAGGAGAGAGAGTAGAGACTACAGAGGTTCCTGTGAGTGTGTTATCCACAGATTGCCTGCAAATGAGTTCCAAGAATATGGCTCATAACCCCACTGGGAGCAATGTTATCGCATCCATTATACAGTAAAGGACAGCAGTACTGCGACCGAGGTAGTGGGAAATAGAATGAAAAATAACTACAAGGGAAAAAATAGTGCCAACATTAAAGTGGTCTTCCGAGTCATCACACTTGCTCCCTATGCAGAGAATGAGATGAGACCGCAGTAGTAGTACTGGATAAAGGTCATTAAAGGGGTTGTCCGGCGCTAAAAAATTATTCACAGAATAACACACATTACAAAGTTATACAATCGCGGCTGAGCGGCTGATGACGCGTCCACGTCATCAGCTGCTCAGCTGCGATTGGCTGAGCACAGTTATGCTCAGCCAATCGCGGCTGAGCTTCGGATGACGCTGCAGAGGGCGGCCGGCACTCGGGAAGATCCGCCGGCCGCCCGAAGAAGACGTCACTGCTGAGGATCGGAGACCGTGGTCGGCACGTGACAAGTGAGTATAGCGCACCACACTTCCGGGTACACGGGTGGGGGTGGGGGGACACGGGGAAGGGGGCCATTCACAGACATAACATACATTACAAAGTTGTATAACTTTGTAATGTGTGTTATTCTGTGAATAATTTTTTAGCGCTGGACAACCCCTTTAACATGCGACTTTCAAAAGAAATTTCAAAAGCTCATATTCAAGGGCTGGGAGGAGAGCTGGTCACCATTAGCTATACAGTCTCAATCAGTGCTGGGAGCTGTAGGGTAGCTTCACACGTACCGGATCCGCAGCGGATCCTGGTAGTGTGAAGGTCTATGGGGTCACATACCCGCAGGGTAATTTTCATTCCGCTGCCAGTATGTGACCCGGCCCCTTTAAAGTGACTCTGTACCCACAATATGACCCCCCCAAACCCCTTGTACCTTCGGATAGCTACTTTTAATCCAAGATCTCTCCTGGGGTCCGTTCGGCAGGTGATGCAGTTATTGTCCTAAAAAACTACTTTTAAACTGGCAGCCCTGTGCCCTACGTGAGTGGCCTAGATTGTGTATGCATTAGGCTGGCATAACCTCTCTGTCCCTCCTCCCCGCCCTCCTCATCATTAGGAATGCTCCAGGCAGATTGTCTCCTATTCCCCACCTGTGTCAGCCTGGCACATGGACAGGAGAAAATGTTCCAGTGGCATTCCTAATGATGAGGAGGGCGGGGAGGAGGGACAGAGAGGTGGTGCAAAGTTAGGGCACAGATACGCCCATTGGGCAAGGGGCTGCAAGTTTAAAAGTAGTTTTTTAGGACAATAACTGCATCACCTGCCGAATGGACCACAGGACAGATCTTGGATTAAAAGCAGCTATCCAAAGGTATAAGTGGTTGGGGGGGGGGGGGGCAGATTCTGGGTACAGAGTCGATTTAACCCCTCGCCTACCACAGCCCCCGGCCCAGAGCATACATTACCTGCTTGGCGCCGCGGCTCTGTGTGAGGCTCCCCTTGCTCCACATCAGACAATCAGTGCGGGGGGAGCCTCACACACAGCCGCGGCGCCGAGCAGGTAATGTATGCTCTGGGCTGCAGGCAGCTGAGGTTAAAGGGGCCGGGTCACATACTGGCAGCGGAATGAAAATTTTGCTGCGGATATGTAGCCCCATACACCTCCACACTACATGGATCCGCAGCGAATTTCGCTGCAAACTCGCATCGTGAAATCCGCTGCGGATCCGGTACGTGTGAAGCTACCCTTATAGCACTGTATGTAACACCGCACGGCCATTTTGGTGGTGAGCGGTTCCGTTTAAGAGCTGCAGTAAAAAGCATTTCTTTCTGCAGCTGCATACTACTATCATAAAGTTATGGATAGTCCCACCACTTACATAGCTGTGTAGCTGACAGTTTCCCTTTAATGATTATGTTTACCCTTCATACATGTTACATCTAATAACTCAGAAGAATGACACGTCAAGTATGTACAAAGGAGATCGTAAGCTGAGAGATGTGAGATCTCACCCCATTTGGGGCTCGGGATCAGTCCTCTATACAAAGTGGTGATGTAGATCTCTTTGGCAGCTACTTTGTATTCTTTGCATCCTCTCTAATCTTCTTCCCATCCGTTGCCTCCAAACATTTACTCCCTAACATGTTCTCCTTCTCACCTCATACGTCTCAGGCTCTTAAAATAGTTCCAAGAGCAGGACAGCAGCATCTTCATCTAGGTTGCAGATAATCTGTATCTCGGCCAGATTGCTTTCCCTTACAGATTCTACCAACAGTTAATAAGTGACGCTGATCTGTCCAGCTTCCCCCAGTCAGTAAATCACAATGGTGTCACGTACCGGGAAAAGAATTTAGTCTGAAATTTTCACTTTAGCACAAAATAGCTGAACTACAACTTTAGTTGATAATTTTGTCGCTGATCCTTCAGTCCTGGTCTTATAATAGGCTTTTGGGGTTGGATCTAAAAACGTTAAAAACATTGAACATTGTTAGTGGATAAATGAAATATTGATTTGTACAGCTGTGCTGAACAAACAATTTAAGAATGTGAGAATCTACTACATGGATTAGGATTATGCAATGTTTACACGGAGCGATAATTCGCCCGATGGAACGATTAACGATTTCAGTAACAATGTGTTTTTTATAACGATCAGCGTTTACACGGAACAATAAATCGTTTAAAAAAAATCGTTATTGCGATAGTTTTAAGGTCGCTTAAGCCCATCTAACATATAGGCTGAATCATTGAAAGACTGTTTACACGAAGCGATCTGCGAATATTCAGCGAACAACTAACAACGATTTGAGAACATGTTGAAAGATCATGATGAATGATATCTCGCTCGTCGTTTGATTGTTCGCTGTGTTTACACGATCCGATTATCGCTCAAATGCGATCGTTATTGTGAAAATTCAAACGATAATTGTTCTGTGTAAACGCACCATTAGGCTATGTTCAACAGGGTGAGAGACCGGCCGTTCCGTGACCCAGCCAGGTCACAGAACAGCCGGTCTCTGAAAAGATCATCCTGGCCGATACTGCAGTATCGGCCGGATGATCTTTCACGCCGCAAAGTTCTGATGCGGGCGAATCTGAACGCTCCCGCATCAGAACTCCTCACAGCACACTATGAAGCGTGCAGACGGAGCCGCTCGCTTCATAGTGTGCACTGACAGAGCTTTCTGCGGCCATTATTCACTGAATAGCGCCCCCAAAAAACTGACACGTCAGTTCTTTGCGGCACCGCGAGGGATCCCGGCCGGAGCATATACTATGTGTATATGCTCCGGCTGCAATCCCATAGAAGATCAGGCAGCAACAACGGCCGTACTTTTACAAAAAGATACGCTGTAGTAACATAGCCTTAGAGAGATGAGCAAATTTACAAGGGTCCTATTAGACAAAGTGATTTTTAACGATAAACGATTGCAGATGATTGTTTATCGTTAACCTGAAATTGTTCACCATATAACACAGAACGATAGTCGATAGTTACGACCATTACAACGATTGTTTCTATGATAGTTTACTCCATCTGATCCCAGCAAAAGACGGGACAATTTGGAATTACACTGAAGGATTAGTGAACGAATGCGGAATTACAGCGAACAATTAACGATAATTTTAGGGTCAGATCTAAATCAATGATCAACGACACACAAACGATTTTTATTAGAACGAGATAGCGATTTTCCGTGCAATAATCATCTCGTGTAATAGGGCCCTAATAATAAAGAGGTCATAGCCCGTATCCCTGTTTTCCAGGTGAGACTCGGGCTGTCTCTACCTTCCCCACGGAACGGGAAGACAGCGGCATTCAAATGGAATTCCGCTCCACTCAGCCAGTCAGCAGCTGAGGTGGGTCCCCACTTCGGCAGATGACTGGCTGAGCGGACCTCACACGTCACGACCCGGGTCTCCGCTCAGACCAGGAAGCGGCTGGGACCGAAGCGGCAGTTTGCGGCCACCAGCGCTGGAGCCGGGGAGATAAGAGCATGTTATTTTTTTTATCCTCCCCTTCTCCAGCACTTCCTAAACAAATGGGTCTGGCTTCTCCTTTAAGGCCCTTTTACTTGGTCTGATTATCAGCCAGGGGTGTTGGAAGAAACACTCCTGCGGCCGATAATCGTCCCAAGTAACAATGATCAGCTGTGGACCAGGAAAACACAGATCCTCAGCTGATCGTGTGTTTAGAACATGCTATCAGGGTTATGTGAGGCCAATAATGATAAATGCCAATCAACAGCATGGATATACATATATCTGTGCTGTCCGTTTCCAGATAACACAGCAGTGTATACTTACCTAGTGTACTGCTGCTGTGATCCCACATCCTCTTCTCCTGGTCCAGCCACTGCATCTTCTGGTCCAGCCACTGCATCTTCAGGCTGCTGCCTACTCCAGAATGATTGACAGCTGGTGGAGGCAAGGCCTGAAGACACAACAGCTGGACTGGAGAACTGGAAAAGAGGATGTCGGATCACAGCAGCAGTGCAGTAGGTAAGTATACACTGCTGTGTGACCTGGAAACTGACAGCATGGATATACCTATATACATTCTGTCAGTTTCCATGGATGAACAAACGATACATGGATCGTTCGTACAGCCAAGCTGCTCAATTTCTTGTGCCAGGTAAAGGCACTGCAAACTAATGCTGGTCTCGCTAACTGGTACTCTTTTGCGGCTGCTGTTGCCCGACAGATCATCTTATGTAAAAGGATCCTTACACGGGGGCGCACATGAAGGCTGATAAAAACACTGCTGAAACAGACGCCATCTTCACAGAGGCAGAGTAAGTGAAGTGGCTTTTTTTGCAAAACATGGTGGTAAATGCTACACATGACAAGCGGTTAGGGGGAGGATGAAAGACTAGATTATATTGATTAGGTCACAACAAAGGATTATTAAGTATATTAAAATGTATCTGTACAGGACATCACTCAGACAGCACTGGTTCCTGTATCCTCCCTCTATGCTACTTGCAGCTTTACTGCTCCTTCATAAATTAACCATGAGTCAGTACCTGTAACTACCATAGGTGTCACTGCTGAGCGCAGTCATATACACGTGATTAAAGGGGTTATCCAGCGCTACAAAAACATGGCCACTTTCTTCCAGAGACAAGACCAGTCTTGCCTCCAGTTTGGGTGGGGTTTTCAACTTATTTCCATTGAAGTGAATGGGGCTTAATTGCAAGCCACAACTGAACTGGAGACAAGTGCGGTGCTGTCTCTGGAAGAAAGTGACCATGGTTTTGTAGTGCTGAATAACCCCTTTAAACCAGACTCTTCCTATTGGTTTTGGTGTTTAGTTCAGTAGCTCAGAGTGAACTAGACTCTCCTGATTTGTTCTCCTGGCTTAGTAGGTCAGTACCTGTAATTAACATAGGTGTCACTGCTGTGTTCATCATTAAAGGGGTTATCCAGTGAAAAACTTTTTTTTTTCAAATCAACTGGTGTCAGAAAGTTATATAGATTTGTAATTTACTTCTTTTAAAAAACCTCTAGTCTTCCCATACTTATTAGCTGCTGTATGCACTGCTGGAAATGTTCTATTTTCAGTCTGACACAGTGCTGACATCTCTGGCACTCAAGACAGGAACTGTCCAGAGCAGGAGGTTTTCTATGGGGATTCCCATAGAAAACCTCTCCTGTTCTGGACAGTTCCTGACATGGACAGAGATGGCAGCAGAAAGTACTGTGTCAGACTGAAAATAAAACATTTCCTGCAGGACATACAGCAGCTGATAAGTACTGGAAGACTTGAGATTTTTTTAAAAAGAAGTAAATTACAAATCTATATAACTTTCTGACACCAATTGATTTGAAAGAAAAAGATTTCCGCTGGACAAACCCTTTAAAGCTAAAAAATTCTTATAATTAGTGATGAGCGAACTTCCGGAAAGTGTCTGGGTTCGGCCATAGGCTGTATCTACAGTATGTTTTCTTGGTAGCCCGAGGACGGCAACCAATTTCTCCAGACGTCAATGGACTTGAATGCAGAACATTCGGGTTCAGCCATTTGGCCAATGCAATGTCAGAGAAAATTTTTTACAGGCCATCAGATACAATAAAAGTTATACATGTTATATATCGTTGTAATCGTAACGACTTGAGGAACATATATAACTAGTCAGTTTTACCCCAGGGCGAACGGTGTAAAAACGAAACCCCCCAAATAAAAGAAACGCCTTGTTTGTTTGTTTTTTTCAATTTCACCACACTTTGAATTTTTTTTCTGGTTTCGCAGTGTACTTTATGCAAAAATTCAGCCTGTCATTGCAAAGTACAATTAGTGGCGCATAAAAAGAGGGCTCATTTGGGTCTCTAGGTGGAAAAATGCAAGTGCTATGGCCTTTTAAGCACAAGGAGGAAAAAACAAAAACGCAAAAAGTTTAATTGGCCGGGTCCTCTAAGGGTTAAAGGGGTATTCCCCCCAAAATTATTTTTGCATTAATACATTGCCCACCCCTAGCTTTCCATCTTTCCAATACAAAGTTATTATGGATTCTGCACTGCTTTGCTGTTATCTAGATTCATTAACCCCCACCGAATGCATAGAATCATCAAACCTCAGCCCAACCCGACACGCTCCCTGCTCCTAGCCCCCCTCCCCCTCAGAGCACTGTTGCCCCCTGACTAGGGTGCTCATCTGCGGACCCCCCCACACACACACCGGTCCTCCATCGCCCCCCATCTCAGCTCTGCTACACCATGGCCACCATCTCAGCTCTGCTACACCATCACCATCTCAGCTCTGCTACACCATGGCCACCATCTCAGCTCTGCTACACCATGGCCACCATCTCAGCTCTGCTACACCATGGCCACCATCTCAGCTCTGCTACACCATGGCCACCATCTCAGCTCTGCTACACCATGGCCACCATCTCAGCTTTGCTACACCATGGCCACCATCTCAGCTCTGCTACACCATGGCCACCATCTCAGCTCTGCTACACCATCGCCACCATCTCAGCTCTGCTACACCATGGCCACCATCTCAGCTCTGCTACACCATGGCCACCATCTCAGCTCTGCTACACCATCGCCACCATCTCAGCTCTGCTACACCATTGCCACCATCTCAGATATGCTACACCATCACCATCTCAGATATGCTACACCATTGCCATCATCTCAGCTCTGCTACACCATGGCCACCATCTCAGCTCTGCTACACAATCATCAGGCATAAGCATTGCATGATGGGAAATGTAGTTTCCTATCTTGGATATAGATCGGCTTTTAGAAAACTTCTAACTCAGGAACGGCAGCAGCTAGAAAGACAAGAGAGGGCTCAAAATACTCAGGGGGACGTGGTGAGTAAGACCAGCTAGGTTTGGGAGCATTACATTTTTTAAGCTCTTGGGGGGAATACCCCTTTAAGCCCCACTCGGTTGTGAGTATTGGAACATAAATGTGCGAAACCAGCATCAAATGAACTAGATTCCCCATCTTTACCTGGCTGGCTGCGGCTTCCCCTGGAAAAATCAGTCTCCACTGCATTTTGAGGTTGTTTTCGATAAGACAACTCCTACAACTACAACTACAACTCCCATCATGCCTGGATAGTAGGAGTTTTAGCTTTAGCTGTCCAGGCATGATGGGAGTTGTAGTTTTGCAATAGCTAGAGAGCCAAAGTTCCCTACCGTTTCTTTTTCTTGGCTACAAATTATCATGGGCTGTGGTTGGATTAAATTCGCTGAATTTCACTGGAAGAATCTGGAAAGAAGGAAATGAATGAATTCACAGAAGCGTCCAAACACTTGGAAAAAAAAAAAGACACCATTGCATTACCACCTGCCGCCACTAGATGTCGCTATACACACGCAAAATGGAAGGGGAAAAAAAACCCGAACTTTTTTTTAAATCAAAAAGTTTTACATTTATCAGAAAATGGAGACTAATAGTGTAAGAAATAGTACAGAAGTGTGTAAGTCTATAACTCCTGTACACACGTACTGCGCCCCGGAGCGCACGGACATCCCGGCTGTCACATTGTGTCACAGTTGAAAGGTTAGCAGCTGGAGGCGGCGCCGGGCGGAGGTAGGTGTGAACTGTGGACTCTGCCTGCGGTTATGGTTCAATTAATTTATAGTGCGATATTAATCAATAGTGGAGGGAGGGGGAGGGGCAGGGGAGCGTGCGGTGCCGCTGCGGTTCGTGTGGATAACGCCGCAGTGTAGACAGGCTCTGCTAAGTACGGTACGAGCCAGGCTACTTCCTCCCAGAGGTTCATGAGGGAGTGCCGGGTCCGTGGTAGTATGGTGGGCTTAGTGCTGGAGGCCGGCGGGTGACCGGGGGGACGTGAGGGGAGATTGGGAATAGTACTGGGAGGAGCTACTCACATCCACCAATAGGATGGCTGCTTTCTGAATGAGAGCTGGAAGCTGATTGGTTGACTTCCCTGTAGTATCTCTGTAGGCCAGGGATAGGGGACTTTCGGCCCTCCAGCTGTACAAAACTACAATTCCCATCATGCCTGGACAGCCAAAGCTTCGCTTTGGCTGTCCAGGCATGATGGGAATTGTAGTTTTGCCACAGCTGTAGTGCTGAAGGTTCCCCATCCCTGCTCAAGGCCAATTGTTCCAATTTCAGTTATATTTTACTATTTAGTCACTTTTATTAAACTCTTTTTTAAAGTTTGTATACTGTGTGTGTGATTACGGCCTAATGCTCAGCGCACCTTATTCAGCAATGGCACCCCCTCCCATCCAGGTCAGGGGTCACTGGAATCGGCCCGGAGTCTGAGGTTTTACACAGGCTCAAAGGGAAACGTCAACAAAAATCTTTTCTTTCACATAATCAGGTTTCAGGAAGTTATATAGTTTTGTAATTAACTTCCATAAAAAAAATGTCAAGCATTCCCATACTTCTCAGCTGCTGTATGTCCTGCAGGAAGTGGTGTATTCTTTCCAGTCTGACGCAGTGCTCTCTGCTGCCACCTCTGTCCATGTCAGGAACTGTCCAGAGCAGGAGAGGTTTTCTATGGGGATTTGGACAGTTCCTGACATGAACAGAGGTGGCAGCAGAGAGCACTGTGTCAGATTGGAAAAAATAAACCACTTCCTGCAGGACATACAGCAGCTGATAAGTACTGGAATTTTTTTTAAAATAAAAGTAAATTACAAATGTATATAACTTTCTGATTTTAAAGGAAAACAAATTCTTTTTAAGTCCTAATATGCTTTTATACCTTAGACCATGTGACCCTGTGTCATGTCTTATTATCTTCCCAGAATCATGGCGATAGACTGGATTGGTTTTGGATATGCAGCCCTTTTGGTATCTGGGGGCTTCATGGGATTTTCTCGGAAAGGTAAGAGCGATAATGTTGAATCATGTTTTTTTTTTATTTATTTTGACATTCAGTAGGGAAAATCTACAAATAATCCACAGTATATGTAACTGGGGATGAGCAGACCCATTGAAGTTCAGCTTCGATGGGTTCGACCAAACTGGACAAAAAAGTCAAACATGGAGATGTAGTTTGGCTCCCAGAAAGGTTAAGTGGGGATGCATAGCATAGCAAAGCATTCCCGCTTAACCCTCTGGGGCCAGACTGATCTTACACTGCGCACACTTTAGCAAGGAAGGGGATCAAATGGCCCCATTCCTTGCTGGGGCAGGCGCAGTGCGGTGGGTGACCATCCTCGGTAATATCTTTCTTTGGGACGGGAGAGATAACTGATGGCTGAGTGATTGTTTGGCCGTCAGTTATTGAAGGTGCACGGCCACATTAGCACTTACCTTACAGCGTCTGTAGTTTGGAACCTGAATGGCAGCTGACAGATTCCCCGTAATTTCCTTGTTGTCGCTTTACCTTGCAGGCAGTATTGTGTCCCTCGCTGCGGGTCTTACCTTTGGATTGCTTGCAGCATATGGGGCTCTGCGGGTTTCAAACAATCCAAGAGATATCAAGATATCATTAAGTAAGTAAAATTATAGTTACCGGGATTTACAGCTATGCACTCATGTAGTCGTCTCTAGAGAATAACTGTAAGTAGTACTAGAGGATTAAAAGGGAGATCTTAAAGGAGAAGTCCGGCCATTTTGAAAATCTGGCAGGGGGGAATTTGATCAGGGGTATGCACTTACTTCTCCCTGTGCCTGCGGTGAGCGGCAAGATCGGCCTCAGGTCCCCCACTAGAAGGCATTATCCGGCTGATGGATTGGCGCAGTTACTGCCTGGCTGAGCAGCCAGTCCATCAGCGGGGTCGTGATGTGTGCAGCGCCGGAGATCCCAGAGCCTGGTGGGGGTCCTGAGGCAGGTCCCACCTCTCACTGCAGGCACAGGGAGAGGTAAGTTCGTACTTGTTATCAAATTCCCCCTGCTTCTGACAGCTTTTCAAAATGCCTGGACTTGCCTGGAGTAGTCCGGCGAAATTTTTTATTAAAGTATTGTATTGCCCCCAAAAGTTATACAAATCACCAATATACACTTATTACTGGAAATGCTTATAAAGTGCTTTTTTCCCTGCACTTACTACTGCATCAAGGCTTTACTTCCTGGATAACATGGTGATGTCACTTCCTGGATACCATGGTGATGTCACTTCCTGGATACCATGGTGATGTCACTTCCTGGATACCATGATGATGTCGCGACCCGACTCCCAGAGCTGTGCGGGCTGTGGCTGCTGGAGAGGATGATGGCAGAGGGACACTGAGGGACACAGGACACTGGAGGGACACTGAGCATCCCCCTGCCATCATCCTCTCCAGCAGCCACAGCCCGCACAGCTCTGGGAGTCGGGTCGTGACATCACCATGTTATCCAGGAAGTGACATCACCATGTTATCCAGGAAGTGACATCACCATGTTATCTAGGAAGTGACATCCAAATGTTATCCAGAAAGTGACATCACCATGTTATCCAGGAAGTGACATCACCATGTTATCCAGGAAGTGACATCACCATGTTATCCAGGAAGTGAAGCTTTGATGCAGTAGTAAGTGCAGGGAAAAAGCACTTTATAAGCATTTCCCGTAATAAGTGTATATTGGAGATTTGTTTAACTTTTGGGGGGCAATACAAAACTTTAGTAAAAGTTTTCGCCTGACTTCAGTTTACTGTGTTAGATAAGGAAATATAAAACACTTAAAGGGGTTGTCCAGCGAAAATCTTTTTCTTTCAAATCAACTGGTCTTGGAAAGTTATATAGAATTGTAATTTACTTCTATTAAAAAATCTCAAGACTTCTGCTACTTATTAGCTGCTGTATGTCCTGCAGGAAATGTTGTTTTCTTTTCAGTCTGACACAGTGCTCTCTGCTGCCATCTCTGTCTGAGAGCAGGAGAGGGTTTTCTATGGGGATTCATAGAAAACTGAGACAGAGTTCCTGTCTCGGCCGGAGATGTCAGCAGAGAGCACTGTGTCAGACTGAAAAGAAAACAACATTTCCTGTAGGGCATACAGCAGTTAATAAGTATGGGAAGACTTGAGATTTTTTAATAGAAGTAAATTACAAATCTATATAACTTTCTGATATCAGTTGATATGAAAAAAAAAAAAGATTTTCGCTGGACAACCCCTTTAAACGATAACCTTTAGCGGGTGGCAGGATACGCTATAAATGCAGGCACACAGCCAGATACAGATTCCTTCCAGATGTATTACAATCAGTATCTGACGTGTGCCTGCACTGGGAGCGTGGTGGCAATTTTTTTTAAAAGCATAAAAGATTGTAGTTTAAATTGCCCAGATGAGCTCTCCACTGTATAGTGTTGGTGACCAATAACTGCAGCTCAGGTCCTGTTCTCTTGAATGGCACCTGAGCTGCAGTCACACATCATATCAACACTATGCAGTGAACAGAGATGAACTCCATTCACTGTGCAGTGTAGGCGCTGAACAGCAAAATCCTCACCAACACATATGCCAGGGGTGACCCATACTGGAAATTCCCTCAAAATGGAATCTTATTTTTTTCTGTAAACAAAAGAATTGTGATTTCACTATTCCCATCCTAACCACTGTATTATGTCTCCCCCATAGTTGCTGCAGGCACCCTGTCTGTAGTAATGGGCCTCAGGTACAATCGCAGCAGAAAGATCATGCCTGCCGGACTCTTAGCAGGAATAAGGTGAGTTTATAACTTTTTTCAGTGTTTGAAGGGAACATTTTTTGTTGCACAAATGCCAACCTGGAGGAAACTTGGTGGACTTGGCGCCACTTGAAGGGGGCAGGGTGTTGTGCAAATGCCAGATTTACTACATCTAAGGGCCCTATTTCCACGGGACAATTATCGTTCACCTAATCGTTAACAATAAACGATCTCAAACGACCGCTATTGCGAATTACCTGAAAATGTTCACCCAATTACACGGAACGATGATCGTTACTTATGATCGTTCTAGCAGTCGTCAAGTCATCGCTATTGCGTTCGTCGCTACTGCAAACGACTGAACAACGTCTTATTCCATGCGAACGAGCAACAATAAAAATAGGTCCAGGTCTTATTATGTGATCAACGATTTCTCATTCGTCGTTTAATCGTAAACTGCTATTCAACCGAACAATTATCACTTCGTTCCGAACGATTCAACTATTATCTGAACGATAATCGTCCCGTGGAATAGGGCCCTAACACCTGCAAACATTTTTGTGAGGGTAAATAGCTTCCCTGTTCCCCCTGCTTATCAGGCCGCTCTGTTTGCCGGATATATTGTTACTTCTGGCCACAGCCGTGAACAGCCGATTCACACTGGGGTTTGTGTGGGGACAGGAAGTCACTTTTCTAATGTAAGGGCCCTATTCCACGGGACGATTATCGTTCGGATAATGGTTAAATAGTTCGATAATCGTTCGATTGAATAGCAGTTAACGATTAAACGACAAACGAGAAATCGTTGATCACTTAAAGGGGTCTGCCACTTTATAGTAAAATAGGTCAGTGTACAGTATTGGTAAGTGTACTCACTGTATATACTGACAGCAGCTTCCTGTGTGCTCACTGTATATACTGACAGCAGCTCCCTGTGTACTCACTGTATATACTGACAGCAGCTCCCTGTGTACTCACTGTATATACTGACAGCAGCTCCCTGTGTGCTCACTGTATATACTGACAGCAGCTTCCTGTGTACTTACTGTATATACTGACAGTAGCTTCCTGTGTACCTGTGTAGAGCTAAACTCAGGCTCCCCTCCTCCAGGCTGGGCTGCCCTGCTCTGTGGTGTTTTGGTCTATAAGATGGCCGACATGGAGGAGCATGTGACCAGGCCTCGCCCCCCGAGTGTCCACCACTGAGCCTGTATATGTCTATGGAGGACACAGGGGACAGGGCAGGGTCACATGCTCCTCCATGTCGGCCATTTTATGGACTGAAACAAAACAGAGCAGGACAGCCTGGTGAAGGGGAGTCTGATTTTAGCTCTATGAGGTACACAGGGAGCTGCTGTCAGTATATACATTGAGCACACTTACTAATACTTTGTACTGACCTATTTTACCATAAAGTGGCCAACCCCTTTAAAAAAAACCTGGACCTATTTTTATTGTTGCTCGTTCTCAAATCGCTTGCATCGAATAAGACGTCGTTCGCAGTAGCGACGAACGCAATAGCAACGACAATACGACCTTAAAAACGATCATAAGTAACGATCATCGTTCTGTGTAATTGGTGAACGATTTCAATTTGTTCGCAATAGCGGTCGTTTGAGATAGCGGTCGTTTATCGTTAACAGTTATCCGAACGATAATCGTCCCGTGGAATAGGGCCCTTAAGATGCGTTTACACGGAACGATTATCGTGCGAATTTGCGCGATAACGATCTAATTTGAACGATAATCGTACGTGTAAACGCAGCGAACGATCAAACGACGAACGAGAAATCGTTCATTTTGATCTTTCAACATGTTCTCAAATTGTCGTTCATCGTTCGCAAAAAATTCGCAAATCGTTCCGTGTAAACAGTCGTTCGCCGATTTACCAATGTGTGAGATAGGCTTAAGCGATTGCAAAACTAATTTTCCGTACGATATAATGTACCGTCTAAATGCTGATCGTTATGAAAAAAAATCGTTACTCTGACATCGTTAATCGTACGATCGGGCCAATTATCGTTTCGTGTAAACGCACCTTTAGACTATGAGCATCTCATAAACTTCCATGGTAATATTACTTCTGGTTCACTTCAGCCTTGCAAGGCAACAATAGATGAGCATTTCCCGGCACATTTGCTGAACCTACCCTGCATGTTCAGTAAGACAACCTCATATGGACACGTTTTCAGTTATTTTGAGTATCTGCTGAAAATATATATTGGGTGCTATCATGAACACATTAGTGATGGACCAGACCTGCACAGAGTTAATTTGCATAATATGGAGTTCCTGTATACAAAATAAGTGACAGACCCTATTCAAATCAAAATTTACCAAAGGGTTTTGTCTTCAAGGTCAATGGTCCTTGAAGGGAACCTGTCACTAGGTTTATGCTGCCTTAAATGAGGACAGTATAAACTAGTGACAGAAATGCTAAACAAATCGGTGTATTACTGACATCATTCTGGTCAGCCGTTCTCCTAATATGCAGGAGAATAGGGTTCTTGCCACACCCCTCCTCCCGCCCTCCAGCTGCTGATTGACAGTTGACTGCCTGTACACAGCATGGATAGATAACTGCCAATCAGCAGCTGGTGGGTGGAGTTTTCTGCTTCTTATGAATATCCAGGACTACTGGGCTCATGCACATAATGGATGCGGGGCATGGGGACTGGTAAGTATAGATTCTTTATTATAGTCCCCCACCCCCCTGCTGACCCTGGACTTTCAGTCTAGATGTGACATCACATGTAGCATCCCTTAGTTTCTATGATCATACTTACCAGTGCTTCCCTTTTCCGCAGCATTTCCATGGTCGTGAAGCTGCTACTCAACCTGAGCTAGAGGCCGGCACTTTCCGGAAGAAGCCATTCCTAACAAACTAACTCTATGGATATGGATCAATTTTATACATTTTGCTAAGATGAATTTTGCACTGAATCTTTTTAATCTTCTCATTTGTATTGTAAGAATTTTACATGAGAATGGATTTTTTTTATATTGCTAATTATTCAGCTGGAATGAATCAATAAAACAAGCATGATTAACTTTCACACGTCTGAGTATAAGAAAGGGGCGATGGTAAAACTATAAGGATAGAGGGGGAGATTTATCAAACATGGTGTAAAGTGAAACTGGCTCAGTCGCCCCTAGCAACCAATCAGATTCCACCTTTCATTCCTCACAGACTCTTTGGAAAATGAAAGGTGGAATCTGATTGGTTGCTAGGGGCAACTAAGCCAGTTTCACTTTACACCATGTTTAATAAATCTCCAACAGAGGCCTCAAAATCCACAGCATAACATCTGCACTGAGCTGTGTGTATTTGTCCTTTTTCCCCACTCTGGATATGGTGTGGAATAAAAGGTCAATGTATTCACAGTCATCAGTTGTCGGCCGTGAATCGCTATTACACATAGTGATGCGCAGTCGGTGGGCGATGATTTTTCAGCAAAGACAACAATCGGCCAATGATCGTTTCTTGGGCTGATTGTTGAATTGGCCTGATTGAGCGGATTATTGCTCAGTGTCATAGGGCCTTTATAGTGCTCCCATGGAGTATTAGGGCCCTATCTCACGAAGCAATAATCGTCCGACTCCCTGTAATAAAGACAACGATCAGCTGATGATAGTTTCATCATGTCGTTTAATCCTGGCTAAAAACCATTGGCCACCAGCTGCGTAACTCTATGTGTAATAGCCTCGTTTGGCCAACGGCTGATGAATGTGTAAAAAAAATCAAAAGCATTATACTTACCTGCCTACACTCCCCGGTGTTCTCCTAGCTTCTTCCCACTCCCCGCAGCAACAGCTGGAACTTCTGAGTCAGTCTCTGAGGTGACAGGCCGCTCAGCCAATCACTGTCCCGGGCACTGTCCCTTCTCAGCCAGCGATTGGCCGAGCGGTCTGTCACTTCAGAGACTGGCTCAGAAGTTCCAGCTGTTGCTGCGGGGAGTGCGCAGAAGCTAGAAGAACACCAGGGAACCTCGGCAGGTATGTATAATCTTTATTATTTTTTTTAAACATTCATCAGCCGTCGGGCAGAAGCTAGAGGAACCCTGGGGAGCATGGACAGGTATGTATAAAGTGTATTATTTTACACTTAAAGAGGATGTACCACCAGGTACATCCTCTTTAACCTGAACCCAAAGATCAAACGGCGCCGGCACGGGGAAGGCGGGGCAGCGGTCCGTTTTTCGGACCGTGGCCCGGTTCCCTTGCACGGTGCCAATCTATGCACCGGAACCGGCCGGTGCTCCAGCACTGGAGGTAGGCCGGGCCGCCCCCAGTGGGAGGGAATTCCCTCCCCTGTATGACGCGGTTCCCTTAGAATGAATGGAGCTGCGTCATAGAGGGGAGGGAATTCCCTCCCACTGGGGGCCAGTGAACCTGCTGATATGCGCCAGCCGCTGATTACCGTAGGACCTCAGCGTCGGTCTTCATAATCCTGTGGGATCCGGTACTGGGCAGATTTTTGATAATTTCCAATATGCTAATTAGCAAGTTCCGAGCATTTGGGGCGTTCCCCGTCTACCCGAAGCACTAGCCTGCCCTGCTGGCCCGCCCACTATGCACATTCATATATGCATAGCTAGGCCGCTTGTTACTATATGAATATGCATCATAGGCGGGCCAGGAGGGCAGGCTAGGCGGGCCGAGCAGGTGATCCGGGCAGGCGGGGAATGCCCCAAATGCTCGTAAACCGCTAATTAGCATATTAGAAATTATCAAAAATCTTCCCAGTACTGGACCCCACAGGAATATGAAGACCGACACTGAGGTCCTACGGTAATTAGCGGCTGGCGCATATCAGCTGGTTCACTGGCCCGAACCTGCTAATATTGCCGCCTTAAAGGGGTTATCCAGCACTACAAAACATGGCCACTTTTCCCCCTCTCTTGTCTCCAGGTCAGGTGCGGTATGCATTTAAGCTCCATTTACGTCAATGGAACTGAGTTTGAAGCCCCACCCAATCTGGAGACAAGAGTGGTGCAAAAGTGGCCATGTAGGACTGGATAAATTAAGGGGCAACATATCAGGGTGGTTTAGTGATCCCACTAGGATGCACCCCATTGCAACACGTTTCCTTCCCAGGAGGGATATCCGGCTATTCCCGTGTTTTGAGACTCGTCACTGAGGCTCCACGGACTGCTTTTTTTTTGCATATTCAAATATTTTAGGGGGCAATGTATCAATGGAGACTCCTGAGTGAGTACTCCATTTAATTTTTTTTCTGATCTCCCTGAGCTCAGTGATAATGCCCCCCTTACTACCACTACACAGTGATAATGCCTTCTTACTACCCCTACACAGTAATATTGCCCCTTACTGCTTCTTCACTGTAAGAATACCTTCTTATTACCACATGCATTGAAAATTCTGCAGATTATTTAGTGTCTGTAAAGTGGGCAGGAGTTTTTTTGTCAGTTTAATTACCATAATCCACAATAAAAATACAGCGTCCCTATGGCAGATCTGCTGAGTTGGCATGTCCCAGATTTGGGCAGGGAGGTCAATTGTTATAAAAGTAGAAAGAGCTGCACCTTCAGGTCAATGAGATGTGATTGCTGTAGAGCAGTGATCATTTATATAAGGACGGATCTCTCGCTGTCACTTTATGACAGAAGCACAGGGCTAAGGCGGATAAAAGTGGTGCACATAAACAGGGCCGTATTAACAACTGCTGCTGCCCTAGGCACTAAACCTGAAGACGCACCATCTTCATGCACCGATTGGCCTTGCCAGACCTGATCAATACCACCATACCCCCCACCCCCCTGGAAAAGACACCAGATTTACTGGCAAGTCTGAACAGGAGGTGGGAGACTAAAAAAAATATATATATTCTTCCCCTGCTCCCTGGTGCTGCCCCCCTGCAAGGTGCTGCCCTAGGCACCGGACCATGGGTGCCTAGTGGTAAATAAGGCCCTGCACATAAATCATAACTACATTGGAAATAGAGCAGTTTAATTAGGTACATTTTATGCGAAAACCTGAAGCAAATTATAAGGTTAAGGCTATGTTCCCACAGCGTATGTTTTCGTAAAAAAGTGCAATTGGCAACAACGGCCGTACTTTGTGTGAAAGGACACATTGCCTTATCTTCTATAGGATCCCGGCCGAAGTGTACACATAGGGGGACATGTATCAAGCTGAAAAATATTTTTCGGGGGAAAGTGCCCATTTGCGAATAATTTAAATATTCGCATATGGCCACTTTCCGCCTAGTACAGCAAGGGGGCGGGGAGGGGGTGTGGAGGGGGCGGAACGGCGGAAATTATGAATAGCATGGCTATTCATAATTTTTTAGCCAGAAAAATAGTCAGAAAACCTACTCCAGCTCTGTGCCGGCGTAGATTTCCTGCCGTGTGCACTGGCGCGCACAGGATTTATGTAGAGGCAGTCCGCCTCTATATACTGTAAATCTCCGTAGTGCCGGAGCTGCAGGGACATTTTTATAAATTTCCCCCTAAGTATACGCTCCAGCTGGGATCTCTTGCTGCGCCGTAGAAAACTGACATGTCCTGTCAGTACACATTATTAAGCGAGTGGCTCCGGCCGTACGCTCCATTGTGTGCTGTGGGGCGTTCTGATGCGGGCACGCACGGATACGCCCAAATTAGAACTCTGCGGCGTGAAAGATCATCCGGTGATGATCTTTTCAGAGACTGGCCATTCCGTGACCTGTCTGGGTCCCGGAACGGCCAGTCTAATACTACGAGGGAACATAGGCTAAGAATACATTCACACATCCGTTGTTCTGTCTGCAATTGCAGGCACGCAATTGCGGACGGAACATAGGACCAATGGTATTCAATGGCCCTGTTCACATGTCCGTACGTGTGTACGCGGTCGCGATCCGTGCCGCAAAAAAAGGTCATGCTGTAATGCGGACCGCACTTCTACGGCCTGGATCGCTATGGTAATGAAGTGGGAATGTTGAGCTCCGTGAAGCACAGAGCACTACAGATACACATTCGTACTAAAGCAGTTCCGTGGTTGCCTGCTGCACTATGGGTGCGTGAATATAGCCAAAGGGTCCATTTACACAGAAAGATTATCTGACAGATTATCTGCCAAAGATTTGAAGCCAAAGCCAGGAATGGACTATAAACAGAGATCAGGTCATAAAGGAAAACCTGAGATTTCTTCTCTTTTGAAATCTATTCCTGGCTTTAGATCTTTGGCAGATAATCTGACATAATCTCTCTGTGTAAATGGACCCTAAAACCTCCTTCACACATTCATTGTCCCGCCAGTAAGGGAGGGACCATGGGTGTGCATCTACAGTTGTGTGAAAGGGCATGGACCCCAGATAGGGGATGGATCCCGGCTCCAACACATATCCACATTCTGCCTGTAGCCGCAGCTAAGGACAGAATTAGTCAATATCTGAATGCCTTTACCCACTTCACCCACCTGGCCGTATCTCTGTATCCACTAATTCCAACAATGTAAGTCTATGAGACTACATTGTCAGAATTAGCAGCTGGCTGGGGAATGTCCTGTAGAACATACAGCAGCTGATAAGTACTGGAAGACTGGAGGTTTTTTTAATAGAAGAAATTTACAAATCTGTATAACTTTCTAAAACCAGTTGATTTGAAAAAAAAAAAAAAATGCTGAATAACCCCTGGATAAGGCATATTCACACACTGCAGATTTGTTATAGAAATTTCTGAGTCTATTCCATCCATCTGAATGGGGCTTGCAGACAGCTTGTGCTGTAGAAATGATAGCTTCCATATGTCTGGGCTTTTCAGCAGCAAAACTTTCTGACTCAAAAGTGTTATGTTTGAACATGGCCCAAAGCGTGGCGTCAGCACTCACCTCACCGCCTCATTAAATGGGTGGTTACGCAATAATAAAACATTTAATCATATGGGTTGCAAATGGATGGCTGCCATATACAACACACCTCTCAGAGAAGAAGACAGTACATGGAAGCGTGTAAACCTTGTGATCAAACCGATGAGCCGGGTTCACACAGGGACATGGGGTACAATTGTGAAAGACAAATATGAAGGTTCCAGAAGCTCATCCTCAGTGGCTCTGAACAAGCAGTACGACAACATGCTATTACATCTCAGTTTGCCATATTCCCTTTATTACTGAGGTCTGTACCCTGTAACTGAAGCCATGTGTAAGGGACCCCGGGACCTGCATGATAGACAGGGAAAGACAGACTGTGTGAACCCTAGCGCTAGGCCCCCTAGAACTTCCCCTACCTACTTGCCAGTTTTGTGTTAGGCTGAAAGCGACAGCTGGTCGTTAGTTATGTGGTGTACCCCCGAGGTGATGTTATATCAGAGGAACGGCTGGTCACTTGCTAGGTGGTGAGGTGTGACTCCACGCCAGAGGTGGTTGGCCGAGATACAGCCGTGTCTTCACACCACCTTATGCCCACTAGACTCGGATGAACCTTCCTAATGGGTGACACAGGCCCCAGACCTTGTTACCTGGGATGAGCAGAATGCTGAGGGTTCCCTGCTGACACCCGCGCTGCAAGATATAGTTCCTAGGCTTATCGCAACTTTGCTCTATCCGGATCAGTTCCTAGCTCTTTGGCTTAGTTGTGGATACTGTCCTGCTCTAGTAGTACTTTAGTACTACTTTCATCACCACACAAGTACAATAAGTACAGACCTTTGCGAAGGGTGTATATAACTGTAACACCCATTGTAAGACACCACATCTACACTGGTTAAGGTGAAACACAGAACGAGACAAGACGGACAAACACACGAAAGAATGGTCAGGCAGATAGAGGTCAAACCGGAGATAGCAGAACAGTACAAAGATGGAGGTCAGAAACATAGGCAAAGAGGTCAGAATTCCAAGCAATGAAATATAAACACCAGCTCAAGAGACTATCCCAAGCAAGGCCCCACAGTACAAGTGAACTTCTTACAAGATGTAAAAGTCCCCATCCAGGGTGTGATTGGACCAGTCCTCTGACATCCAGACCACACAAAACACAGAATAGAGATGAGTTGGGAAGGTGACTGACCACCTAGACGAGTGTGGTGGAAACCTGTCAATCACCACATAGTGCTAGAATAAGGGGGCATTCACACACTCCATAAATCACGGATGCTACAGACAGGGGCGTAGCTAAGAGTTATGGGGCCCCATAGCAAGAAACTGTACAGGGCCCCATGAATCCTGTATGACCCCCCACCCCATACCCACATGAACCGGCACAGTCCTGTGGCACCCCGTTCTGCCGGATCCCTAGCACGCAACTGACGTCACTGGTGCGCCAGGGAGCTGGAAGGACGGAATACCGAAGGACTGTGCAGGGTCATATGAGTATTGTGGGGGCACGGAGATAGTGGCCAATGGATGCAGTGAGCCGTAGCTACCATGGAGGTAGACCACATCTCGCTGGAGGGGCCCTGCCGCACAGGGCCCTATAGCAGTTGCATGGTCTGCCTCTATGGTAGCTACGCGACTGGCTACAGAGCATGAAGATGTCGGAAGTTCCTGATGCTAGCGTGCTGCTTCACGCTCTGTAGCATGTGATTTACAGAGCGTGTGAATGCCCCGTATTCCAGCACTAGCTCTGTGGTGAACCTGTTCCCACTACTAACAAAGCCATGTGTCCGTCACGTCTATACGTCTGCAAAAAAGTGGGTTCCATACACTTCTATTGGCTAAGCTGTTCCACAACTATAGTCCGTACTAGGACACATCCTATTTTTTTCATGCTACAAATTGCAGATCTGTGAAACTACGGATAGTGTGCGGATCCGTTGCTTCTGATCAGAAGCAATGTGAGAAAATATTACTTCACTAAAAGAGTAGTAGATGCTTGAAACAAACTTCCAGGAATTTTATTGTAAAACTAATACAAGCTACAATTCTCCAATAAATAGAGTTTTATAAATCACATGCCGTTTCACATTAACTAAAGAGAATTTTATTCACGGTGCCTACATAGGCCTCATCAGCCCTTGGTTTTCTTTTACTTCCAGGCTTCAAAAACTTCTTTATTGTTGGGATTTCAGATGTTCTTTTCTTGAAAGCCTAGAAATTAAAATACAAAATGCTGTGAATAATTCTGCTTTATGGCATCAAAATGAAGAAGTAACATTCCTTTACATATGGCGATATAACCTGCATAGATCCCTTCACAGGCCAGAATAGACAATCCCTTTAAAGTGTCACTGTCATTTCAGTTTTTTTTTTTGCAGAAATCAATAGTCCAGGCGATTTTAAGAAACTTTGTAATTGGGTTTATTAGGCAAATATGCCATTATCTGCATTCAAAAAGACTTTCCCCAGGTCCCTACCCTCCTCTCTTTTCTGTCATTCGCTGCTCATTATCAGGAAATCTCCACTGTTTTACATCGGTCGGATCCTGTCTGTTCTATGGAGGGGGGGGAGGAGGGAGATTAGTTGCCAGTGGAGAACAAAGGATTACACAGCAGGGAGCCGCTAAAAAGCCGGTATTCAGAAAGGTCAGAAAGGTCAGTGCTGACATCAGAGGAGAGAGCCTGGTGATGTAGCTGTATATTAACTCTTTGTTGTCCTGTTTTGGTGCCTCATCTCCCTCCACCCCTCCCCTCTTCATAGAGAACAATGAAGACAGGGGGGAGAGCTTCAAACTTTTTCACTGCTTTCTCATGATAAAAATGCATTTTTCAGCTAATAAACCCAATTACAAAGTTTCTTAAAATCGTCTGGACTATTGATTTCTGCAAAAAAAATAAAAAAATAAAAAAATAATGACAGCGACACTTTAAGACTGCTACAATACTCCTTGTAGACTTCTCAATGACTTTTTACACTTTGTACAGCCCATACCTGTAAATTGGGAAAGGTCTGCAGGATGTCAGCCTGAAATTCTTCCATTGCTAAAATGACGTCCAGTAGAGATACATCTGCCCAGGAAAACTTGTTTCCAACCAGAAAGTCCTTGCCTTCTAGAGCCTAAAATACAAAATGTAAGTCATAAGATGATGCGTCTGCTTCGTTGTTACTATTCTCCGATATGGCAATAGCAATGAACAACTCTATGATTGCTTTAAAGGGGAACTATCAGCAGGTTAGACAAATCTAACCTGCTCATATGTCCCTACTGCACAGGAGACGCAGAGAAGGAACCTATGTCTCTTACTTTCCTCCTTGGCATCATTTTGGTGCAGTTAGTAGTTTGTTTCATGGTCTTATAAGACCGTTCGGAGTACTGCCCGCCCCATAGCACCAATCTGCGCCCAGCCAGCCCAATCAGCGCTATGGGATCAGGCAGTGCTCCTAACGGTTTTACCAGACCGTGTAGCAAACTACTAACTCCACCGGAACGGCCAGGAGGAAGGTAAGAATTGTGTAACAACAACAGTCCGCACACCCTAAGTCGTATCGTTGGGTGCTAGTGCAGAGGGATTCCTCAATCCCATAAAACATATAAACAGAGGCACTGCACTCTCAGAGGCTTGTATGCTGGTGAAATTTTATTCAGAAGAAAATCATATCACAATCCAACCAGATCAAGTAGTATGAATTAAAGTAGAAAAGTAATGCTACGGGCGACGTTTCGGTCGTGCTTCCGACCTTCCTCAGGCCTATGTAGCCATACTATAAAGAAAGAAGCAATAATGAATATATAAGCCAAATATAGATGCAAAACAAGAACTGTATCAGGAAAACCAAGTGTGCTGAACGTGAGTGGCTATGCATGTGTAGCTCCACATATACGCATATACATGTATATCAAACATCTAAGTATATTGGCTGACCGGCTATTATTCTAGTATGGGTTATGATATGGTAAAGAAGAAATTGATAAATAGTAGAGAAATAAAAATAAAATCTGTAAAAGCATCTAGATATTTCCAATGGTATCACATAATCAGCTAATAGCTCCACAGAAAGTAGCAGCATAGGGCAATATGTGAGAGGCAGGAAAAAGAGGAAAAGCAAGAGGAGGGGGTAATGTACATTAGGCTAGTATAGCTTGGCATATACACAGTTACCAAATAGTGTTGTAGTAGGCCGGTAGGAAAGGAATATAGAGAGAGGCAGCGGCAAAAGTAAAATGGATAAGAGAAGTGTTGAGATCAGTATCTTACCTGGAGAACAAGTGTGTAGTATAGAAGATCTGGTGGTGACTGGTGCAAGTGAACTGCCGGTATAAATGGAGTAAGGGGCAGTGACGTCATGGCGGCGGCGCCGAGCCTCCGGCGCGTCGCGCACACAGTGACGCGACGAGGAGCGTCAGAAAGGGGCAGAGACGTCACGACAGCGGCGCCGCGCCTCCGGCGTGACGCGCACACAGTCACGTGTCCTGGCGCGACGGCAAGCCGGCGACGCTGACACGCAGCGCCGCGACGCACTGATGTGGGGATGTATCCTAAGTAACTATGACGCTTGCAAATAAAGGGGCAGGTCCTATGTGTCATCTGAGCAGGCAGTGAGTCTAGGCTCGGGGGGATGTCCCAGGTAACAAAGGAAGGGGAGAACGTACATCAGTAACGAGATATATCCCATGTATCATGTAATTAGCAGCAGAAAAATAATATAGAGAGTATGAGAGTCAAATGTAGTGGCTGGATGTATAAATAGCTATAGATATATAAAGTGAGGACTATAAATAACATAAAGTAATGAAATGAAATGAGACAATGAGGAATAAAAAGGTGAAAAAGAAAGAGAAAAGAGATAGAAATGGAAATGAAAGTAAAAATAAAAAATAAAGATAAAATATGAAAGGGGAAGAAGATAAGAAGTGGGAGGGATAAAGGAGTGTCAGCTGGCCCATAGTTACCGATAACAGTTAATCCTTGCTGCATGCCAAAGCCTAAAATATGAAAAAAGAAAAGATAAAGAAGTCAAATATATGATTAAAAATTGAAACTCCTGTCATATTCTCTGTTGAGACCCTTGGGTTCAATTGTCTGGAGTGTGTGGATCCAGTACGATTCACGTCTCTTTAAAAGTGCTACACGATTGCCACCTCGTCTAGGGGGAGGAATGTGCTCAATGACTTGAAATCTAAGTTGGGCTATGGTATGGCCCTTGTCGGAAAAATGCTTAGGGATAGGAAGTAGGAGGTTACCACACCTGATGGTAGATTTGTGTTTAGAAATGCGGTCTCGGATACGCTGCGTAGTTTCACCAACGTATCCAAGACCGCATGGACACTTAATCAGATAGACTGCAAAGTTGGTATCACATGTAAAAAAGTCCCGGATGGAAAACTTTTTCCCGGAGTGGGGATGAGTGAAGGTATTCCCTCTGGTAACTGAAGAGCATTGTGAGCAATGCAAACATGGGAAAGTACCTTCCTGTGGTGGACCTAGGAAGCGTTGTGTCGGTTTACGTTTGAGAGTGCCTATATCGGCCCTAACAAGGTGATCACGGAGATTTCTCTCTCTCTTAAAACATAAAAGTGGTGGATGAGTAAATTCCTCAATTTGAGGTAAGGACTGGTGTAGGATGGACCAATGTTTTTTCACTATGTGTGTGATCTTGTTACTGTAGGGATGAAATTTATGAATGAATGGTATCCGGCTACCACTCTGCAGTCCATGTGATCCAACAACAGATTCTTTAGATTTGTCCAAGATCTCGGGTGGGTAGCCCCGTTGGGAAAATTTTTGTGACATCTCATCTAATCTTGTGTCCAGTTGGGCAGGATTCGATACTATGCGTCTCACCCGACTGAATTGGGAGCATGGTAGAGATTTTTTGACGTTGGGAGGATGGTTGCTGCTATAATGTAGCAGACTATTTCTGTCGGTTGGCTTAGTGTATAGGTCAACCGACAGTTCTCCATCCGTATTTTTAAGTATCAAGGTGTCGAGAAAGTTCATTTCCCGAACATCATGATGTAGAGTAAATTGCAATTCTGGATATATCGAGTTCAGAAAAGCATGGAACTCCAGCAGGGAGTCCACAGGGCCCCTCCATATGCAGAAAATATCATCGATATAGCGATGCCAAGTATGAGCGAAATCCATAAATAGCTGATTAGTGTAGATAAAGTTGTTCTCGAAAAAATCCATATAGATATTTGCATATGGAGGGGCCACATTGGACCCCATTGCCGTACCCTGTGTCTGTAGATACATCTTGTCGCCAAAGAGGAAAAAGTTGTTAGTAAGTATGAGTTCCAATAGCTCTAGGCAGAATCGTTTTTGTTGGACTGTAAATGTATGAGTGTCAAGGAAGGTGCTAACGGCTCTCAAACCTTTGGTGTGTTGTATCGACGTATATAAACTACATAAGTCCCAAGTAACAAGTAGAGCTTCTGGTGGTATAGGTGTGATCTGATGAATTACATTGAGAAATTGTGTAGTGTCCAACAAAAAGGATCTTGTGGTCTTGACCAGCGGAGTAAGGATTTTCTCCAAGAGGATAGAAAGAGGTGCTAGGATGGAGTCCGTTGAGGCCACTATGGGTCTCCCCGGTGGGTGATCTAGGCCCTTATGAATTTTGGGAAGAATATAAAATGTCGGCATGATAGGATGACAATTGGTTAAAAAGGTACATGTCTGGTCATCAATAATACCTTCCATCACATAATTGTCCAATAAACTCTTAATCTTGGCGGACAGTTGCGGTGTCGGGTCCCGTGGAAGGGGTGCATAGGTGGTGGTGTCTGACAGTTGTCTTTCAATCTCGGCGATGTAGTCTCTTTTGTCCATCACCACCAATGCACCCCCTTTGTCCGCTGGTTTGATAACAAGATCTTTAGCTTGCTGTAAATCCAGTAGAGCACGTCTTTCCTCAGGCGAAATGTTAGTATGGTTACGTAAGTCACCTCGTGCTACAGTCTTAAGAAAAGCAGAAATGTCTCGTTCCACTAGAGAAATGTAAGTCTCTACAGCATGATTGTCCTTAGGAGGATAATAGTGGCTTCTATTTCGTAGACCAAAGTTGGAGATCGAAAAGATGGGTATAGTAGTATTTACTGGTCTCATGGAAGTGCTAGGAAGAGCCGCAAAATGGGCTTTAAGTCTAATTGATCTGTACATTACCCCCTCCTCTTGCTTTTCCTCTTTTTCCTGCCTCTCACATATTGCCCTATGCTGCTACTTTCTGTGGAGCTATTAGCTGATTATGTGATACCATTGGAAATATCTAGATGCTTTTACAGATTTTATTTTTATTTCTCTACTATTTATCAATTTCTTCTTTACCATATCATAACCCATACTAGAATAATAGCCGGTCAGCCAATATACTTAGATGTTTGATATACATGTATATGCGTATATGTGGAGCTACACATGCATAGCCACTCACGTTCAGCACACTTGGTTTTCCTGATACAGTTCTTGTTTTGCATCTATATTTGGCTTATATATTCATTATTGCTTCTTTCTTTATAGTATGGCTACATAGGCCTGAGGAAGGTCGGAAGCACGACCGAAACGTCGCCCGTAGCATTACTTTTCTACTTTAATTCATACTACTTGATCTGGTTGGATTGTGATATGATTTTCTTCTGAATAAAATTTCACCAGCATACAAGCCTCTGAGAGTGCAGTGCCTCTGTTTATAAGGAGGAAGGTAAGAGACATACCTTCCTCCTCGGCATCTCCTTTACAATAGGGACATATCAGCAGGTTAGAGTTGTTTAAAGGGGTTATCCAGCGCTACAAAAACATGGCCACTTTCCCCCTACTGTTGTCTCCAGTTTGGGTGGGGTTTTGAAACTCAGTTCCATTGAAGTAAATGGAGCTTAATTGCAAATCACACCTGAACTGGAGACAACAGTAAGCAGAAAAGTGGCCATGTTTTTGTAGCGCTGGATAACCCCTTTAACCTGCTGATACTTCCCCTTTAAAGGCCTAGCCCAAAAGTCAATAAACTTGAAGCATTCCAGAATTAAAAAAAAAAAAATGTATGGGATGCTTCTTTAATATTGGGTAACGAAACACTGTCTCCTTCCTGCCAGTCGTGTATTGACTAAACCTCAGTACTTTTCCATCCATGGTGACAAATATACTATCCAGCCACTGCAGGCCGCACAGGTACAACATTACATGGCAGGCAGGTAGAGGATCACTACACAAAGACCTGGCTGTGCGGCTAGTGACTGAGCATGTGTGTCCACCAGCTCACAGCTCAGGAGGTGGACGCCACATTGCTATATACTTTGAACACCAGGTGGCGCTTTATTATGTAAGTAAGTGTCATAATAAACATCTTCAATGTATAATTTTTGAACAGAAAGAATACACTTTTTTTTCTTTAGGATCTATACAATAAATAGGGTGGTAGGACAAAATGGACAAGCACATAAACCAGTAGGGAACTGGAAGAAATCGTCTTACTTTCTGGTACACAGGAAAGTATCTATTCAATGCTCTCTCTTTTATGAGTTTTTCTTGCTTTTCCTTTTCCGAGCCGGACATGAAGAAATAGGGCAACATGAGTGAATTTAAATCATTGAGTCCCTCTGTATACATGTCAATCCTGTAAGGGAAGAAAGAGAAGACAATGGGGGAGATTTATCAAACATGGTGTAAAGTGACACTGGCTCAGTCGCCCCTAGCAACCAATCAGATTCCACCTTTCATTTTCCAAAGAGTCTGTGAGGAATTAAAAGTGGAATCTAATTGGTTGCTAGGGGCAACTGAGCCAGTGTCACTTTACACCATGTCTGATAAATCTCCCCCAATGTATTTACCTCACATGGTTTTACAGCAGGTACATTTAAGAATATTCAAAGCGTAAGTAGTAAGTTTCATACATGTTTCTACACTGTACGCCACAAAACAATGATAGGTATGACGATCCAAAATGGAGTTTTATGATTGCAGCCACCACATAGTTGTATTTTTTATGCTTTACTTGTAGGCCAAGATATGATTTTATGTAGAGAGTCTAAAGAGAAGATCTGATGACAACGTTTTCTTCAGATCTCCTCAGACCCCAACACAGACTTCATCGCTGCAGTCCATATTCGGGTCCGAACGCTAATACGAACACACACGCGCCAGATAGGAAGGGGTTAAGTGACTCCTTCCTTGCTGGGGCAGGCACCAGACCCGGCACACTGAGTTTGCTGTGTGTCAGGTCGCTGGGGATTGGGACAACGACAATGCGGCAGTGAGCGGGTAAGTGCAGGGGGGCGGGGGACTCCCCAGGTGACCACTAGATCGTCCGAGCAGCCCATAGTGGATAGCAGCGGTCTGCTGCCGCCGCTCTTGTTCTTCTGGGTGGTGGCAGCACATCGCTGCTATCACAGTCGTTCGTCTTTCAACATCGTTCATGTCGGCTGATCATTGCCTTCTATTACATGGGACGATTATCGGCCGTATTTGTTCCGTGTAATAGGGCCTTAAGCTGGGGTCATTTTACTGGCAAACACTAACCCTCTCATTATAACCCCAGTACCCACCACCACAGGGGTACTGGGAACAGCTGGGTACCTGTAGTCCTGGAGAGTTAAAAATGGCGCTACTGGACTGGACGGCGCCAGGCTGGTATTATTAAGCTTGGGAGGGCTAAAATAAATGGCCCTTCTTGGGTGCACATCGTTTTTTAGGACTGTACGGATTTGCTGTCATTACAGATCCGCAAAAAATTACGGGCGCTCCCATAGACTTCTATGGGACGATCTGTGTTGCAATTACAGTTAGTCAGTAATTTTTGCAGATTGCAGACAGTGTGAGCATCCTAATTGAAATCAATGGGCCCTAAATTTGTCCATAATTGCAGACCTGCAATTATGGCAAAACTTATGGAACGTGTGAATGTAGCCCTAACTTCATAGAAAGCAAGTAAGACAAAATAAAAAGGAAGGCAGCGTTGTAATATTTTTCTCTAACCAGACAACAATGGCAAGTCTATTATTAGTTGTTGTAGCAGGAAACATTGCATGTCTTGAATGAACACCAGAGGGTCCTAGTCCTCCGAAGAACAGAGGGACTACAGGGACAGCATCAGGATGAAGACTGGCAATGGATGAGACCACTGTCTGACAATGTTTATATGGTTTCAGTGGCAATGGAGCCAGACCACGCAGCTGCTATGGGACCCATGGGCCTGGGGGCTCCAGCCTGGATTGGAGGCAGCTAGTTCTCATATTTGCTGTGGGGCCTTAGGAGTTCTATGTACACCCCTATTTACACACACTCACAGAATGTATGAAAAGTGTACAAGTAGATGTACTTACCAAGCTCTTTCCTCCAGGTTGGATCCATACAGATTATACTTTCCGGCTATGTAACTTAGAATGGCTCTACTTTGGGCCATTTTCTTCCCATCTATGTCTAGCATTGGCATTTGTTGAAACAGCAGATCACCAGCTAAACAGAATAGAGAATGTCATATGTGTTATGGTGGAGTTCTAACACTGCCGATTCTGCCTTAAAGCAGCCTATACAAAATCTGCATGTCCTATCCTAGCTGACAGCGAATATCTACATGTGTTTCTAAGCTTTCTCTATTGAGTCTCCTAAACAAAAGCTCTTAGGATCGTATTAGACGGCTAGATGCCTCCTGTAAGCAAGTGCCAATCTGCTAGATCAGCACTCATTTACTGAGCCTATAACACGGCTCGATAATCGTTTAGCAAGAGCTACACGGACATCGTTAGTGATGTCCGTGCTGCCCTTGCCCTAAACTGTATACAGACTGTATACTGCTCTGAAGCTACAGCGGCGGCTCTGGGAAGCGAGTAGAGGGCAGAAGAACACTGGGACCATGGACAGGTAACATATACAGTTTGTTTGTTTTTTTTCTCAATTGTCAGCCGTACATGACAATACATGATTGATGATTGATGATTTTAGGTCAGGACCAAAAGACACGATCAGCCGATGATCGTTGCCTCTATTACAAGGAGCGATAATCATCCGATTATCATTTCGGCCCTTACTGTGACCACCCCTACAACATATGAATACATAAGGTTCACACTACGTTTTTGCAATACGTTTTTTTTATCCGCTTTTTGCAAAAAACGGATTAAAAACGGATGAAAAAAAACGCATGCATTTGTGTGAATTAATTCTGAATTAATTTCTGAATTAGGATGCGGGTGCATCCATGCGCGCCCGCATCTGAATTCCCTGCTGCACATAATGGAGCGTGTGGCCGGAGCCGCACGTTCCATTGTGTGAATTGACAGGTTTTCTGTGGCCTCTATTCATTGAATAGCAGCCGCAGAAAACTGACCTGTCAGTTTCTTGCGGCGCCGCTAGGGATCTCTAAGGCCCCCTTCACACGTCCGGAAAATCTGTCCGGATTTCCTATCAGGAAATCCGGACGGATTTCCGGACTCATAGGCTAACATTGGACACGGACACCCTTCCGGATTTTTCCGGAAGGGTGTCCGTTCCGGAAAATAGGACCGGATTTTTTAGATCCTGTCCTATTTTCGTCCGGAAATCCGGCACGGACGCCCCCATAGAAGTCTATGGGAGCGCCGGAATCACGGGCATTTTCCTGATGTATATCAGGAAAGTGCCCGTGATTCCGGAATGGTAGAGAGCCAGGACCTCACCACGGGGCCGACCGCCCGCCCGCTCTGCTCGCCCGCCCGCTCTGCTCCGCCCGCTCGCCCGCCCGCTCGCCCGCCCGCTCCGCTCGCCCGCCCGCTCCGCTCCGCTCGCCCGCTCCGCTCCACCCCCCCCTCCCGGAAACTCACCACCGGCCCGCCGCATGCTCCGGACCTCCGACCGCTGCCGCCGCCCGGATCTCTGCACTGCACTCTGCCCGGACCTCAACCTCGCTGCCCGGACAGAGCAGGATCCAGGACAGGTGAGATTACCCTTTTGAGAATTACTACTCCCACCATGCTTTGATGGAGTTGCCAGGCCATGATGGGAGTTGTAGTTCTGCAGCCTGTGGCCATCCAGGTTGCAGAAGTACAACTCCCATCATGGCTCTGCTGGCAGGCCATGATGGGAGTTGTAGTTCTGCAGACTGTGGCCATCCAGGTACACTAGGGGCTGCGTGGGTACCTGTGATTTATGTTGGCATACTAGACCATCTCATCAGGAAATCCTGAAGGTTTTTCCTGATGGTTTCCTGATGGTAAAAACGGATTACTGTCAGGAAATCCTGATACTATCCTGATGACATTTGAGGTCTCCTGATCAGGATTTCCTGACAGTAAAAACTGACACGGACGTGTGAATGGGGCCTTAGAAGGTACCACTACGTAATTACTACTGCCCATGCGCGGAGGAGCGCACTCGAGTGGATACGTCTGGATGGGTGTCATCAAAACGGATCAGTTTTGATGACACCCATCCAGACGTATCCACTCGAGTGCGCTCCTCCGCGCATGGGAAGTTCCACTGTTTACAAACATCCAGCAGCGTGACATCGAGCATGGAGGAGCAGCGGTTTATTCATGAACACCTGGTGAGCCACGGCCCCCTTCATTAACCCACGGTATACCAGCCTATGAACTTTATTTATCATTTATGATTTACTGGAATTACTATATTCAGAAGTAGATCGGACACATGTATCACTATGGCAATATCACTGATTATAGACAGCCATGATGTATTAAGAGATATATATTGTATAACACTGTTTTTATATATTGTTTATATTTTGTATGTAATTATGATGTCACTAATTATGGGCTGAGCTTTTGCATTTTTCAATACCAGCCCCTTCTCACACTGGTGTATGTGTTGCTTGAAAAAGGTTTCATTGGGAAACTGAAACGTTGTATTGCACATGATGGGTGAATAAATTCACTGTCTTATTCACTATACCTTGGAGTGCCGCCTTATCTCTACCATTTCTGGATCAAGTGGAGTCGGGGTCTGACTTCGTGGAGGCTGTGCACCCACCTGAGCTATTGCCGCACAGTGCCGTCTACATCTTCATTTTTGCTATATATATATACATATGTATGTGCATTTGTGTTGTGCATAGAGGAGGGGGGGCCCTTTAACATTTTTTGCTATGGGGCCCGTGAATCCTAGCTACTCCTCTGGCTATACCGCACAAATGTTCAAGTGATTTCCATTGGTGACACGGCAGAGGTATCGGCGGGAGTCCAGCTCTGTCCGGACGCATGCCAGCATATCCTGGAGTATGGACGCCACTGTTTCAGTAATTCATTGTCTCAGACTAGTGACTTATTTTTGTCGGGCTACATCAAGGACTTCCCAGACACGGGATCTGCAGGACCCGAGACCACACATTACTGGAAGTCCATATCCCAGGATATGCTGGCATGCGTCTGGATAGAACTGGATAACATCCTAGACTTCTGCTGTGTCACCAATAGAAATCACTTCAACCCTTTGTAGTCTATGCTGTATACATAGAAGGAGATTTATCAAACATGGTGTAAAGTGAAACTGGTTCAGTCGCCCCTAGCAACCAATCAGATTCCACCTTTCATTCCTCACAGACTCTTTGGAAAATGAAAGGTGGAATCTGATTGGTTGCTAGGGGCAACTGAGCCAGTTTCACTTTACACCATGTTTGATAAATCTCCCACATAGTGCGTCTTTTCATGTAAATTATATGAAGTTATGTAAGTTATATTCCCAGAGTACCGAGGCTATCATTTTGCACCTCATTTAATCACCTTGTACAGTGCCTATGTCTCGTATGTCTCACCTTCCCGTCCCAGTTCCTTCCTGATGTCATTGGTGAGAACTGGTCTACTCCCAATTGCCGGCAGCTATCAAGCTGACTATTAGGAAACATATCAGGACGTGTTCACATGGGCACATAACAACTAACACCCATTCATCCCTTCTGCAACTCTGCACAATTTTAGCAATGAAAAATAAAAGCACATGTAATGTAAGTTTTCCAGATCTGTAAAGATAATGATTAAAAGAATACTCTAGTAAAAACCTTATGTCCTGTTATAGCTATTGTAGGACCAGGATAGGGCACCCCATGACTTCTATCTTTCATATTCGTTGTATCCAAATCAACTGGTGTCAGAAAGTTATATAGATTTGTAATTTACTTCTATTTGAAAATCTCAAGTCTTCCCCTACTTCCCAGCTGCTGTATGTCCTGCAGGAAGTGGTGTTTTCTTTTCAGTGCTGCCACCTCTGTCCATGTCAGGAACTGTTTAGAGTAGGAGAGGTTTTCTATGGGGATTTGCTCCTGCTCTGGACAGTTCCTGACATGGACAGAGGTGGCGGCAGAGAGCACTGTGTCAGACTGGACTGAATGCAACACTTTCTGCAGAACATACAGCAGCTGATAAGTACTGGAAGACTGGAGCTTATTAAATGTCCTCCTCCTGCGCCTGATTTATCATGATTTGCGTCTGCTCAAAGGCGTAAATCATGATACAAATTTACACCTGCCTCTTAGTAAATCTGGCTGGGGAAAAGGGGACGGGGCTTTATTTAAAGAGTCACTGTCGTATTTTTTTTTTTTGCAGAAATCAATAGTCCAGGCGATTTTAAAAAACTTTGTAATTGGGTTTATTAGCCAAATCTGCCATTATCTGCATGTAAAAAGCCTTTTCCCAGGTCCCCCCCTCCTTCCTCTTTTTCATCCACTCTGAAAAATCTGAAAATTGTGACTTGTTGCAGGAGACGTCCCCTGTCTGTTCTAGGGAGAGGGGAGGGGGGAGGAGGAAGGAGGGAGTTAGCCGGCAGCAGAAAGCAGATAACAGAGGAATACAGGCACGGAGCTGGGTGACAGCTGTAATCTGAGCTCAGACAGGTCACTGGTGACTGTCACAGCAGATATCCCGTGAGGGATTTGTAGATTAACTCTTTGTTGTCCTGTTTTGGTCTTTTCTTTAGCTCTCTCCATAGGAGAACAATGAAGACAGGGGGGGGAGCTTCAAACTGCTTTTTCATGATAAAAATGCATTTTTCGGATAATAAACCCAATTACAAAGTTTCTTAAAATCGCCTGGACTATTGATTTCTGCAAAAAAAAAATTCACGACAGTGACACTTTAACCCTTTAAGGACATGGCCCATTTTCGTTTTTACGTTTTCGGTTTTTCCTCCTTGTGTTTAAAAGGTCATAGCACTTGCATTTTTCCACCTAGAAACCCACATGACCCCTTATTTTTTGCGTCACTATTTGTACTTTGCAATTACAGGCTGAATTTTTGCATAAAGTACACTGCGAAACCAGAAAAAAATTCGAAGTGTGGTGAAATTGAAAAAAAAAACGCATTTCTTTTATTTGGGGGAAATGTGTTTTTACGCCATTCACCCTGGGGTAAAACTGACTTGTTATGCATGTTCCTCAAGTCGTTACGATTAAAACGATATATAACATGTATAACTTATATTGTATCTGATGGCCTGTAAAAAATTCAAACCGTTGTTAACCAATATATGTTCCTTAAAATCGCTCTATTCCCAGGCTTATAGCGCTTTTATCCTTTGGTCTATGGGGCTGTGCGAGGTGTCATTTTTTGCGCCATGATTTGATCTTTCTATCGGTACCTTGATTGCCCATATACGTCTTTTTGATCGCTTTTTATTACATTTTTTCTGGATTTGATGCGACCAAAAATGCGCAATTTTGCACTTTGGGATTTTTTTGCGCTGACGCCGTTTACCGTACGAGATCAGGAATGTGATTAATTAATAGTTCGGGCGATTACGCACGCGGCGATAGCAAACATGTTTATTTATTTATTTATTTGTTTACTTTTATTTAAAACCTGGGAAAAGGGGGGTGATTCAGACTTTTATTAGGGGAGGGGGCTTTTTACTATTAACAACACTTTTTTTTTTTTTTTTACACATATACTAGAAGCCCCCCTGGGGGACTTCTAGTATATACACTGTGATCTCTCATTGAGATCTCTGCAGCATAGATATGCTGCAGAGATCCATGAGATCGGCACTCGTTTGCTTTCGGCTGCTGCAGCCGGAAGTAAACGAGTGCCGAGCCGAGGACGGCGCCATCTTGGACGCGTCCCCGGCCGGCATCAGTAACAGAGATCGCTCCTCCGGGACAAGGTCCCGGAGGAGCGATCTCCCCCACTAGACACCAGGGAAACGTTGCCTCCGGTAATCGGAGGCAGCTGTCAACTTTGACAGCTGCCTCCGATTAGCTAATTAGCGGGCACGGCGATCAGACCGTGCCCGCTAATAGCGGCGGTCCCGGGCTACACGCGGCACCCGGGATCGCGGCACTTCAAAGCGGGGCCGCCGCGCGGCCCCGCTTTGAAGTGCAAGTGAGGACATAGGACGTACCGGTACGTCCTATGTCCTTAAGAGGTTAAGACTGTCTCTGGTCTACATAAGGGTCCGTTTACACAGAAAGATTATCTGACAGATTATCTGCCAAAGATTTGAAGCCAAAACCAGAAACAGACTATAAACAGAAATCTGGTCATAAAGGAAAGCCTGAGATTTTTTCTTTTTCAAATCCATTCCTGGCTTTGGCTTTAAATCTTTGGCAGATAATCCTTCTTTGTAAATGGACCCTTATGCTACGTTTACACGGATTCGGCCGATCGTACGATTAACGATTTCAAAGTAACGATTTTTTTTTTTATAACGATCGGCTTTTAGATGGAACGGTATATGGTACAGAAAATTCGTTTTGCGATCGCTTAAAGGGGTTGGCCACTTTATAGTAAAATAGGTCAGTACAAAGTATTAGTAAGTGTGCTCAATGTATATACTGACAGCAGCTCCCTGTGTACCTCATAGAGCTAAAATCAGACTCCTCTTCACCAGGCTGTGGTGCCCTGCTCTGTTTTGTTTCAGTCCATAAAATGGCCGACATGGAGGAGCATGTGACCATGCCCTGTCCACTGTGTCCTCCATAGACACATACAGGCTCAGTGGTGGACACTGGGGGGTGGGGCCTGGTCACATGCTTCTCCATGTCAGCCATCTTATGGACCAAAACACCAAAGAGCAGGACAGCACAGCCTGGAGGAGGGGAGTCTGATATTAGCTCTATGAGGTACACAGGGAGCTGCTGTCAGTATATACAGTGAGTACACTTACTAATACTGTACACTGAGCAATTTTACTATAAAGTGGCCAACCCCTTTAAGCCTATCTCGCACATAGGTAAAATCAGTGAACGACTGTTTACACGGAACGATCTGCGAATTTTTTGCAACGATCAAAGACGATTTATTAATGTTCAAAGATCAAAATGAATGATTTTTAGCTCATCGCTTGATCGTTCGCTGTGTTCACATGGAACAATTGTTGCTCAATGCGATCGTTATCGCGAAAATTTGCCCGATAATCGTTCCGTGTAAAGCATTAGTGTCCCTCATGGGCTCTACAAGTCTTGTACATTACAAGGTGCGGCCTCTATAGATGGGATTTGTTTTTACAGCACATTCCTCAGATGCCCGATCGGATTTCATCTGTACTACACCCAGTCACCTGCAGCTATTAGCAGACTGACTATTGAGACTTCTCCATCTAAAATATAAGGAAACTCATCTGTCTCCTCATACTGAAGAGAACAAAGTGCATACACGGGTCTCATCTATACATCTGTATCATCTGAGCTATTTTTTTAAAAAGCCCTTTCCACCTAAATTTCTAAGGAGAATGCAAGAAGGAGAAAGTCCCCTTGACAGAAGGCGTGTTTCACCTTATCTCCGATACAGCACCCGTCTGATTTGTTTATCTCGTGCCACACGTGCAAAATTGATATTGCAAGTGTATCCGTTTTAGCTGGAGTCACTATCAATCACTATGAGCCATTAATCTCTATAGTTTTTCTAGCGTTTTCTTGGAGGCCAGAAAAAACGCCAGAGAAATAAGGACATTCTGGTTTACATCTAAGGGTCCTATTACAGGGGCCAATGGGGGCCCGATAAATACTGGAAACGCGCAGCAATCTGTTGGATTTTAGGTTTGGGCCTAAAGAAACGATCAGCCGATCATCGGCTGATTATTTTCTTTATTACACTGAGCAATAATCGTCAATTGGGCCAATTTGGACAATTATTGCACCATGTAATAGGGCCCTAAGGCTTGAAGACATGTATGGGCCGTCCCAGAGCAGAGATTTTCCGCAGTTTTATCCAGCCTCTGACCTCACATGGGCTTTTGTAGTGTATAAAGAACTTTTAAACTCTTTAAAGTATGGGAGGCTTTCTACATGGGGCCAATAGCTGCAGCCAATAATCGTCCCGTGTAAAAGTGACAGAGATCAGCTGAGAATCGTGCAATGTTTGATCCTGGCTGATCGTGTCATTTGGGCAAGCTTTAAAATGTATTATCATCAGCAGCACATCTTTCTGTGTAACCAGGGTAATGTGTGGCCGATAACGAGAAAGGGAAACTGACAGCAGAGCAAGATAAAGGGAAACTGACAGCAGAGCAAGATAAAGGGAAACTGACAGCAGAGCAAGATAAAGGGAAACTGACAGCAGAGCAAGATAAAGGGAAACTGACAGCAGGTGGGGCCTGAAGGTACAGCTGGTGTCCGGAGGACCAGAGAGGCATGCCGGATCACAAGCAGCGCAGATGGTAAGTATACACTACCTGTGATCGTGCAGAAAGCGCTGTATATATATATATATGTGTGTGTGTGTGTGTGTGTGCAAAAATAATTGACTTTATACATACCAGTCCACGCTCCTGGTGTTCTCCTGGCTTCTGCCCTGTGCCCGCAGCCGACACTGGAGGCGGTCTTTGAAGTGACAGACCACTCAGCCAATGGCTGGCTAGACCAACCATGACGGACATATGTGCTATACATGTATCATCCACCCAAGCTAGATTGACCGGAGTGAAAACTTTACAGGTTCTTGAACATAGAAGAAGCTCACATACAGTAAGTATCTGATTGGTTGGAGATAACATTACAATAGATATAGTCACACTTAGGTACACGATTCTAGAAATATAACATGTTACAGCAACATAACTTCTAGATAGGAAAAAAGATCAGAAGCAACATGAGAAAATATTACTTTACTGAAAGAGTAGTAGATGCTTGGAACAAACTTCCAGCAGATGTGGTTGGTAAATCTACAATATGAGAATGTAACCTGCCTGGTATATACATATATCTATCCTGAGATAATAAGAAGGGCAATACTAATAGGGCCGACTAGATGGAGCGGGAAGGGGGGAGGGCTTTTTCTGCCTACAATTTTCTATGTTTCTATGTAAGATATATCACAACAATACAAAATATGTAAAATACTTTACATTGAACCAGCTTCTGATACTCCTCCTTTGTTCGATACAATTTCTCATCAAACTGTCAAGACAAAACACAGAAGGTATCACCGAGACGTCACTTTGTTTCTCTGCAAGTAAAAAAACTGTGAAAACTGTTGCCTGGATTAGAAGAACAGGCAAACTTCTGAAAATGCAAAAACTGCATACAGTCATTCATTTTATGAGGTTCGGCTTTTATTCTTTAGGCTATGTTCACGGAACGGCCAGTCTTAGCCCGGATGATCTTTCCAGCCACGGAGCTCTGATGCGGGCGCATCAGCATGCGCCCGCATCAGAGCTTCCTATGGCACACAGTAAAGCAAGCGGCCGGAGCCACTCACTTCACTGTGTGAACTGACAGGGCTTTCTGCGGCAAGAATTCACTGAATTCCGGCCGCAGAAAACTGACCTGTCAGTTTTTTCCGGCGCCGCACAGGATCCCGGCCGGAGCGCATACGATGTGTGTACGCTCCGGCCGGGATCCCACTGACAATAAGGCCGAACTAAGGGGAGAACTACGACCAAAGTTTTATGTAATGTGAACATAGCCTTAAAGGGGTTATCCAGCGCTACAAAAACATGGCCACGTTCCCCCTACTGTTGTCTCCAGATTGGGTGGGGTTTTGAAACTCAGTTCCATTGAAGTAAATGGAGCTTAATTGCAAACTGCACCTGAACTGGAGACAAGAGTGGGGGAAAAGTGGCCATGTTTTTGGAGCGCTGGATAACCCCTTTAAATAGGTTGTTCACCATGTTTTTTATTCTTTTAAAACAACTGGTGTCAGAAAGTTATACAGATTTGTAATTTATTTCTAGTAAAAAAAAAAATCTCCAGTCTTCCCATACTTATCAGCTGATGTATGTCCTGCAGGAAGTGGTGTATTCTTTCCAGTCTGGAGAGCAGGAGAGGTTTTCTATAGGGATTTGTACTTTGTACAGGTGAACACACCGCATGCTCTTTTATGGGATCCTGGCCGGAGCACATTCACACAGTATAGCTCCGTCCGGGATCCCTTGCGGCGCTGCAAAGAACTGAAATGTCAGTTTTCTGCGGCCGCAATTCAGTGAATTGCGGCCGTAGAAACCTTGTCAGTTCACACAATGAAGCAAGCGGCTCCGTTCACACACTGATGCGCCTGCATCAGAACACTGCGGACGGAAAGTACTGCAGTACCGCCCGGGATGATCTTTGTAGAGACCGGCCGTTCCGTGACCCGGCCGGAACACGGTTACTATGTGTGCACATGGCCTAATACAGTACAATAGCACAAACATCAGTTCTGTTACTAACCTCAACATCGGCTGCCCCTAACATCCATCTGATGGCCTCCGCCCGGCCGCGTCCATCAAAGTAATGAAGTACTGGTTTACAAGCCATGATTAATGCTTCTATAATGAAACAAAAGGAATGATGAGATAAGGATGAGGAAACATGGTGCATATGAACACTGCTAAAACATAGTACCATTACTTAAAGAGACTCTGTCAGTAGGATTATGCCGTCCTATCTCAGATTAGCATAAACTAGTGACAGAGAAGCTGAGCAGAATGATGTATCATTTACATTGTTCTGTGCAGCTGATCCAGAGATCTCCTCCTGAATAACATGGACAATAAGTAGTCCTCTCCATTATGTGCATGAGCTCAGTAGTCCTGGATATTCATTAAAAGCAGAAAACTCCACCCACCAGCTGCTGATTGGCAGTTATCTATCCATGCTGTGTATAGGCAGCCAACTGTCAATCAGCAGCTGGAGGGTGGGGAGAGGGGTGTGGCAAGAATCCTATTCTCCTGCATATTAGGAGAACGGCTGAATATAATAATGTAAGTAATACACGATCTGTTCAGCATTTCTGTCACTAGTTTATGCTGCCCTCATTTAGGCTGGGTTCACACACAGTATATTTCAGGCAGTATTTGGTCCTCATGTCAGGTCCTCATAGCAACCAAAACCAGGAGTGGATTAAAAACACAGAAAGGCTATGTTCACATAATGGTGAAATTGAGTGGATGGCCGCCATATAACAGTAAATAACGGCCATTATTTCAATATACCAGCCGTTGTTTTAAGATAACAGCTAATATTTGCCATTAAATGGCGGCCATCCACTCAATTACAACATTATGTGAACAGATCCTTTCTGTGCTTTCAATCCACTCCTGGTTTTGGTTGCTATGAGGACCTGACATGAGGACCAAATAGTGCCTGAAATAAACTGTGTGTGAACCCAGCTTTAAGGCGGAATAAATCTACTGACAGATTCCCTTTAAATGAGCTCTAACCTGCGACTTCCTAAAGTGCAACCTGATATTCATTTGCAAGTCTGTATGTAAAAGGATTGTGGAGCTGGAGACATTCAATCAAACAACAGACACATTTCTTTGTTTCCTGCTGGTCATCCTATTCAGCATTACAATCTAGTTGTCAGTGTGAAATGGCTGCTTACAGAGAACAATAGATCGCATTCACTTGTAAATGGAGAAAAGCTTTAAAGGGCTTGTTCAGCGAAAATCTTTTTCTTTCAAATCAACTGGTTTCAGGAAGTTATATAGATTTGTAATGTACTTCTATTTAAAAATCTCCAGTCTTCCAGTACTTATGAGCTGCTGTATGTCCTTCAGGAAGTGGTGTATTCTTTCCAGTCTGACACAGTGCTCTCTGCTGCCACCTCTGTCCACGAGCAGGAGAGGTTTTCTACAGGGATTTGCTGCTGCTCTGGACAGTTCCTGACATGGACAGAGGTGGCAGCAGAGAGCACTATCTCAGACTGGAATTAATACACCACTTCTTGCAGGACCTACAGCAGCTAAAAAGTATGGGAAGGATTAAAAAAAAGAAATAGAAGTAAATTACAAATCTCTGTAACTTTCTGAAACCAGTAGATTTGAAAGAAAAAGATTTTCACCATAGTACCCCTTTAATGCAGCAGACGCAAAATACAGCTGCATTTTTTTAAATGACTTTATAGTCGAATTTTGCTTTTACTTTCCTGTGTGTGACCATAGCCTTAGGTTTACTGCCACTAGAGAATTAGCAATACAAAAAAGAACGTAATATAATAAAATATTATGGTATTAAAATAAATATTTACCATTAGGCCCCTTTCGTGCACCTGCATACTCTGTCCGGACCCATTGATTTCTATGGCCCCATAGACACATTCGTAGTTGTTAAATGGGTTTTCCAGGATAATTTGATACTTGTGGACGCTGACGGGGCTGCGACATGTCAGTGATGCATACTCCGATGCATACTTCCGGAGTGAGTGACAATGGTGGAGAACGGGCTGCGACGTTTCGAGTGTACGCACTCTTTCTCAAGCATGCTTGAGAAAGAGTGAGTACACTCGAAACGTCGCAGCATGTGAACGCGGACGCCAAGACCCTGTTCCGAGAGGACCGTAAGAGCTCCATGTGAGCCGTGGACTTTATTCATGTCTTCCCCGTTTACAAGCGATATTTTGCACTAAGGGTGATAATGTTTACCGCATGTAAGATGAGAAAAATTCTTTGCATATAAAAAAGAAAAAAATCGCAACTGCATTCGTGTGTGTGTTTACATTGGACATTGCTATTGGGGTGGCAGGCCCCTAATTTGCACGCACTTTAAATCCGGGGAAGTGGCAGTTTTTATCCTTTATAAAGCACACATCACTGACATGTCCTCCGCAGCCCCAGCAGGATCTGCAAGTATTAAATTATCCTGGACATCCCCTTCAAGGATCCATGTAGAGGCCATGATCAGTGCCGCAAAAAAAAATGTGCAACTCAACCTTCTGGTAAAAATACTGATCGAAATAAGGACCAAATACTGACTAAAATACTATACTGAGTGGGAACTTTGTTCATGTTATGAGGAAATAAACCCCAAAATCCTAATTTACCCCAGTGTTTAAGCTTCTTATTCAGAAACTTAGTAGCTGTACATGGTTGCTATATGGCGGTATATGTAGACCACAGAAATAACCCACAGCCATGGTTCCTGAACGCCATTTATGAAGGCTAACGCAGCCCTCAATGTGCATGTGCTGCCGGAGTTCTCCTGTAACCCCTTAGTTACCACGTATAGGATTTAATAAATAACTAACCTCCCATTCTAGAGTGTTTGTAGACAGTAGATCAAACGGTAATTCTGGGACACGTACTGATCGAAAAACTGCAAGTCATCGCACCCTGCTGGTTCTATACTGTTAAGGTTATCAGCGTACAGACCATAGGACACACCTAAACACACACATAGCATATAGATGTTACGTCTGGACTTATGGACTAGGATAACACCTTCAAACACTGCTTACTAGGAAAAGGAACAATGTGCAAAATACCCAGAAACCTTTGTAAGATCAAATTGGGGGGGAAATGTGGCCAAGGTGCGTCTGACAGTGCACGTGCAAAGTGGGAGATGTACTGTTTAAAAAAGTCATCACACCCTGTCAGGTATAGACTATGGGGGAGATTTAGCAAACATGGTCTAAAGTGAAACTGGCCCAGTCGCCCCTAGCAACCAATCAGATTCCACCTGTCATTCCTCACAGACTCCTTGGAAAAGGAAAGGTGGAATCCGATTGGTTGCTAGGGGCAACTGGGCCAGTTTCACTTTACACCATGTTTGATAAATTCCCCCCTATGTTTCCACTTCGGGAACATGTTGGGCAAAGGCAGCCGCCTGGTTATAAAAATAGATCATGATCATTATTAGCGGCCGTCTGCATAATGAGACGGCCACCTTTGCCCAATATGTTTCTAAAGTGGGGACAAAGCCATATACTGTTAAGGTTATCAGCATGCAGAGCATAGGACACACCTAAACACACATATCATACAGACTTTAGGTCTAGACTTAGCAAAATGGAGCAATTATCTGCTAAATCAGGCCAATTCGGGCAGATATCGCTCCATGTAATAAAGTCAATGATCAGTTGAGGAACCAATCATGGTCTCCAACCCCACATAGCTCAGTGTAATAGAGAAGCATGGCTGACGACAGTGTAGTGAAAATAATAAAGTTAATACTTACCTGTCCAGGCTCCCCTGGTGTTCTGCTGTCTTTTTCCCGCATTCCCTGACACTTCTGTCCCCGTCTCTTTGATGAGAGGTTGCTCAGCCAATCACTGGCTGTAGGGCTGTCCCGTCTTGGTCAGCGATTGGCTGAGCAGCCTGTCACTGAAGAGATGGGGCCAGAAGTGTCAGTGGTGGTAGCGGTAAGCAGACAATGTGGATAAAAGGCTGCAGGAAGCCAGGGGACCATCAAACAGTCTTACACTGTAACTAGGAGTCTTAGAACATTGACTGGGGATATATGCCAAGCCACATATCTCTCTAAAAGGAAACACTACCCATCTGCAGACAGTTGTTTTGATGTTATTGCCCCTTGTCAGTACAGAGCAGCGTGCTGGATATCAAGAGGCCTAATTTTCATGCAGTCACACTAAAAGTGACTCTGTACCCACAATCTGCCCCCCCCCCCCCAAACCACTTGCACCTTCGGATAGCTGCTTTTAATCCAAGAACTGTTCTGGGGTCCGTTCGGTAGGTGATGCAGTTATTATGCAAAAAAATAACTTTTAAACTTGCAGCCCTATGTCAATTTGGCGTTGCCTAGAGTGTCTGTGCTCTAAGCCTGCACCGCCTCGTCCCTCCTCCCCACCCTCTTCACCATTAGGAATGCCCCAGGCAGGCTTTCTCCTATTCATTACTTGTCCAAACACTGCACATGTGCAGTATTCAGACAAATGATGATTAGGAGAAATCCTACCCAGGGCCATTCCTAATGATAAGGAGGGCAGGGAGGAGGGACGGAGAGGCGGTGCAATTCTAGGGCATAGACACTCCAAGCCACGCCAATTTGACACAGGGCTGCAAGTTTAAAAGTTTTTTTCGGTCAATAACTGCATCACCTACCAAACGGACCCCAGGACAGATCTTGGATTAAATGCAGCTATCCGAACGTAGAAGTGGTTTGGGGGGGACAGATTGTGGGTACAGAGTCAGTTGAAGCTCCCATTGAAGTCGCAGCACTGGAAGAATAATGCGCCAATGTGCATATGCCCTGCAGTCAAGCTGAAAACCGCTCTGACATCAATAAAAACACCATATTCTTGGCTAACAAAATATTGCAGCCAGATGTTAGCTCGGAGTCAATAAGGCGCCTTTGTTAACTATGTTTTTTAATCCATTTATGGTGTTTTTTTGGCTCAGTAGAAGCTTTCCTAAATGGGAACATGCAGCGGCTTGGACACTCCCCCCCCCCCCCCCCCCTAATTTAGTGGCATTTCTCCTTGTATAGACCTCCATAAGGACATTTCTTTTCTTAATACTCCTAAGTTCTATGTCTCAGGACATGACACGGCTAAGGTCACCTTCAGTCAAGTGCCGCAGGACAAAAAAAAAAAAATGAGACAAAAAAGTTACACATGACGAATGTATTTACTTAGTGGGGGCTTTTTTCTATGAACTTTTCAATGCCTAAAAAGTGGTCATACTGGTCTTACACTTGGTTCACACAATGTTTGACCATTCTTTTTCAAACTTTTTTTTTTCAAATAGATCTGTTCTCTCCATAGGATTTAAGTAAGCCTTTCAACATGGTTACGGTTGGGTTCACACCTGTGTGGTCCATATCTGTTGTTCTGCTCCATCGGTTACAAGACAGAAACCAATTAGACCCTATAAGGCTATGTTCACACATAGTATTTTGCCCAGTATTTTCAGCCAAAACCAGGAGTAGAACTGACAGAGAAAGGCCACGACCACACAATGTTTTTTTGGACCATTTTTTGGCCATTTGACTGTGTGGTTTTTTGGGGGGGACGGACGCAATTTCTTGGCCACATACCGTACTTTATTTTAAAAACATGAAGGTATCTGACCTACTACATGTTATAAGTTTCCATATTGTTGTTCACACACTATAAAATACTAACGTAATTTTGAGGTAAAAATACGGCCATATTTTTAATGCAATAATACACTCCATTGAGATCAATAGCCAAAGGGGCCGAGTTACATACTGGCAGCAGAATGAAAATTCTGCTGCGGGTATGTAACCCCATTCAACTTCACTGTACAAGGATTCCCAGCAGATTTCGCTGCAAACTTGTAACGTGAAATCCGCTGCGAATCCGGTACATGTGAAGGCACCCTAAGGGTACGATCTCAAGTTCTGTGTCTGTAATTACAGTCGATGTGCTATGGAGCGGACTTTGGAACTCCCAGCATTATCATTCATTATCAGGACATTCAGCAGCTGATAAGTACTGGAAGACTAGAGATTTTTAAATAGAAGTAAATTACAAATCTCTGACACCAGTTGATTTGAAAGATTTTTTTTCCCCGCTAGTTTCACCTCTGAAAAGCATCCTAGATTAGTAGTATACAGTAAGTCGGCATACAGGCAGAATGACGCTCTGGCATTGAATTAACAGTGGGATAAGGAATTAGTTTTATCAGAGTTAAAACCTGAGTAAGGATCCTATTAGACAGGCTATGGTGGCCCGATCAATAATGTAAACGAACGCCGTTTTGCTAGATTGGTTCTCATTTATTGGGCCTACTACACGGCTCAATGATCATTTAGTAAGGGCAGCACGGACATCGTTAGCGATGTCCGTGCATCCCTTGCTCTAAACTGTTATATATTACCTCTCTACGCTCCCAAACGTCTCCTGCCCTCTGCTCTCTTCCCGACACCGCGACTGTAGCTTCAGACCGGCCTGTCAGCTCAGGGACCGCTTTGAAGCTGCAGCCACTGCGCTGGGAAGCGAGCAGAGGGCAGGAGAAGACCAGGAGAGGTAGCTGTCAGCTGTGCATCGCTATTACATGTAGGGATGCACAGTCAGCGGCCGATGATTTTGGTGTCGGGCCTAAAGACGCGATCAGCCGATCGCTGTCTCAACTACACGGAGCGATAATAAGCAAAATCGGCCTGATTTTGCCAATTATCCCTCTGTGTAATAGGGCTTTAAAGAGCATGAGTATAAGGGACAGCATTTTAGTGGATTAGACAACAAGTAAATATTTGAAATAGGACACAATGGGAAAGATATATCAAACATGGTGTAAAGTGAAACTGGCTCAGTCGCCCCTAGCAACCAATCAGATTCCATCTTTCATTTTCCAAAGAGTCTGTGAGGAATGAAAGGTGGAATCTAATTGGTTGCTAGAGGCGACTGAGCCAGTTTCACTTTACACCATGTTTGATAAATCTCCCCCACACAAGGCAAGTTAGCCTATGTTCACACTGAGTTAAAGAGGCGGAATTGTGTCAATGGGATGCTGCGCCCAGTAGCGGATTATAAGAGGGGTGTTTCGGGCGGTAGCCCGGGGCCCTGAGCTCCTAGGGGGCCCATGAACACCCAAACAGACTTATACTTTCAGTGGTATATTGTCTCCTGGCTATAGTTCTGCCATGATTTGCAAACAATCGCTGCTTTTTTACTTCAATTTTGCACAAATTAGGGCATCATGACATTATCTATCCTGTACTAGGAACACCACGCTAGTGTTGCCATAGTTACAGTGGGGTGGGGGGGCCCAGGATTGGTGAACAGCCCTGGGCCTATGGTAAAGTTAATCCGCCCCTGGCCGCGCGTGCGCAAGAGTGGCCACTTTTACTCAGTGTGAACATGCCCTAAGGGTGCTATTCTAGCCATTTTTTGACGATTAACGATAAACAATCTCAAACGACCACAATGGCGAACATACTGAAATCGTTCACCCAATTACATGGAACGATAATCGTTACTTACGATCGTTCTTGCAGTCGTCCTGTCGTCGCTACTGGGTTTGGCGCTACTGCAAACGACCGAACAATGTCTTATTACACCGACCGATTTGCAAACAATCAACGATAAAGAATAGGTCCAACTTCTATCGAACGACCAAAAATTTCTCGTTGGTTGTTTAATTGTTGTATGCTATTACACGAAATGATAATCGTTCAAATCCGAATGATCTAACGATTTTTCAAACGATAATCGTCTCAGGGCAGCTCAGCCACTCAGTGAAGGAGGCGGCATCCGTTTGAAGTCCGCTTGGATCCCGCCTCCTTCACTGAGTGGCTGAGCGGCCCTGAGACGTAGCGTCTCGGGCGGCGTCAGACACCCATAAGCGGCCAGGAAACCGGGCACCGGAACGCCGTGATGCGGGACCCGCCGCTGGAACCGGGGAGGTAAGTGGACGTCTTTTATTTCAGCCACCTCCTCCCCGGTCCCCCCAATATAGTGCCCCCACGCAGGAGCACCCCTTTAATTTTAATTCCATGATCAGATTTAAAGGGGTTATCCAGTGCTACAAAAACATGGCCACTTTCCCCCCTACTGTTGTCCCCAGTTCAGGTGCAGTTTGCAATTAAGCTCCATTTACTTCAATGGAACTGAGTCTCAAAACCCCACCCAATCTGGAGACAACAGTAGGGGGAAAGTGGCCATGTTTTTGTAGCGCTGGATAACCCCTTTAAAGGGAACATAATGCCAAGGGTGCGGCTGGCTCTGAAGTAAGAGTCACCTCACAGGACAGTATTGTGTATACACAGACGTCTCACAGGACACTATTGTGTATACACAGACAACTCTGCATCATCCCTGGTCCTGTGAATAGTGTACCTTGGCCGGATGAACATCACTTTATTTAAATTGGAATGGGGACACATTTGGGTGTGCCCGCGCTCCAATTTGCCATAGAGCACAATGTAAAGTATGGCTGGGAGCCGTACTTTACACTGTGAGCACAGGCTATGTTGTATGGCCGCAGTTCACTGAATAGCAGGCGCACAAAACAGACCTGCCAATTATTTTTTGCGGCCACTGAGAACCATGGCCGTAGTGTATACAGGGTGAGTACACTACGGCCGCGCTTCCATAGACTGCTATACGATACAGCGGTGCTGTTAAACAACGGACGTTATTTAACAGCCAAATAGAGTGTGTGACCGTGGCCTAAATTTGTGCACCATTTTTTGGCAGACTTCTGACATCCTTGAATGAAACTAATGTCTCACATGTCTCACTGTTATGCCATACTGGTGATTATGTCAACGTCTTTGTGATAAACCTGGCACCATTTCAGCCATTGTAGATCCGGGCATTTCACAGCACTATGGTCAGTCCCGGCCTTTACCAGTAAGTAGGTTTGGTTACACGTTATATAGTCCGAGACAACCCCCAGCGTATACATAACAAATTACATCTAACATGTAGGCAAGGACAGGCATGCCTGGTATATGTGTGTTCCCTAACCCCTTCCCCCGGCATACATTCTGGGAGTCATTTTATTTTATTATTATAATTTGTTAAAAAAAAAAAAAAAAAAAATCATTTTTTCATGGTCGCCTCCCAAGAGGTGTAGTCTTTTTATTTTCCCATCTGTTCACTCATTGTTTTTTTTTTTACTCAAAACTAAACCAGTATTTCGAGTTTATCTTACTGTGCCATAACCCCTTAACCCTTTCACGATCTGGGCGCATTGACGCATCAATGCCAAGGTCTTTTTTGGACATCAGCTTATGGGATCATAATGATTCCATAAGCTGATGTCCCTATGTCTGCCCGCTCTCCTCTGTCCCCTGCTGCTGTTACAATCTTGTGACAGCGGCAGGGGAGAGAGGGGAGGGGGCAGAGCCCACAAGCGCACACCCACGCCCTGCATTCCCTCTCCCCGCTGGCCACTGTAGCCAGGAAACCAGAAGCCTGAGGCCCCCGGTTTCCATGGATCACTTCTCAGAGCCCTGATGGACAGCAGACAGAGAATTCTCCCTCTGTAGAGGGAGAATTCTCTGTCAGAAGCCCTATAGATGCTGCGATCATGCTGACCGCAGTATCTATAGGGTTAACTCCAGCTCCGGTGCTGAGAGTTGCGGCGGTATCACTGATAGCCGGGACCCGCCGCGAATGACACAGGTGCAGCTTCAGCGCCTGTGTTATGCTCATTTGTAAATTAACATCGCTGCAGCATCAGGCATAGGCTGCAGCGATGTTAATTTGCAGTGCAGCGGCGGGAGGAGGTTAAAGTACAACTCCGGGCAGGGCAATTTTTTGTAAAAGTGTTCTCACCTCCCCAGCTCCAGCCCTGATGCTGCCGCTCTGGTCCCCCGCTGCTTCCTGGTTAGAGAGGCGTCATTGCATGTTAGGGCCGCTCAGCCAGTCAGCAGCCGAGGCGGGACCCCATTACGGCCGCTGACTGGCTGAGCGTTCCTGACACGTTAGGACCCGGGACCCCTCTCTAACCAGAAAGCGGCTGGGGACCTGGGGGACCAGAGCGGCGGTACGTGGCATTAGCCCTGGGGCCCTGGAGGTGAGAGCACAGTATTTCTTTTACTATAAGGGGTTATGGCACAGTAAATAAACTAAAAATACGGCTTTAGTTTTCAGTGAAAATAAAACAATGGGAGAACAGATGGAAAAAAAAGTCTGTATTTTGCAACAGCAGGTGGTAAATAATAAGCATGTTCATTATTGGGATGGTCGTAACCAATTACAGCCATTATACTATACTTGGGGGAACTGCCGGACAATTTCCCATTGACTTCAATGGAGCATGTCATTATATTGAAAATCGGGCAGTATTATTACATCAGATCTACGGCTGTCAATTAGTGTATTTTACTGAGTGTGAGTATAGCCTAAGGACAAGCTGTCATGTGGAACACTGCTGTGAAGCATCCATCCTCTCAACCCGATCCAGGACTGGCTGTCCGAGTGCTGCTGAAAGCGTGCAGGCACCATTCATCCAGACTGTGGCAGAGCAGCGAGTCAGTGAAGCCAACACTGGAGCAGTATAGATACCCAGAGTGGTCATCTCTTATCTGACCAGTTAGAATTACCATAGAAATCAATCTCAGAATGCTCTAGTATACAGGTACTATATCCAAAATAGAAGGAAATTGCACAAACAGCAACTCTTCTATATACTGTACTACCTTAAAGGTGTATTCCGCTCAAACATCACTTTTGATATGTTGCTGCCCATGGTGAGACTAACAATTCCTTCCATACTAATTATTATCTATTCAGTCTTCTTCCCCCAGTTCTGAGCTGCTGCTTTCTGCTGAAGACACAAACATGTCAGTGTGAGCTGTTGTCTCTGTCTCCCCCTCCTTCCCCCCTCCCTTTTGAGACAGACTTTATCTGCAACATTGTAGCTTCTTTGTAATGCTGTGAGGGTTATTCTGAGGTCAAGTTGCTAATGAACTCACTGTCCCAGCATTACCAAGAAGTTACAATGTTGCAGATAAAGCCTGCCAGGGACTTGTTTACATCAGCTGTCTCAGAAGGGAGGTGGGAGGGGGGACATGTGTCTTCTGCAGAAAGCAGCAGCACAGAACTGAGGGAAGGAGACTGAAAAGATAATAAGTATGGAAGGAATTGTTAGTCTCACCATGGGCAGCAAAATATCAAAAGTTATGTTTGAGTGGAATACCCCTTTAAGTAGTGGCACTGCAGCGGAGCACAATGAGGTGGCCATGTAATACCTCCCTATCAGCACTGTCTGGCCCACACAGCTCTTCCATGTGATACTGGCAGGGACACAATGACTTACATTGTATGTAACAGATATTATGTAAGGTAATTGTATAACCAAGGCAGCTCCCCTCCAGTGACACTACTGGTGTGTAAGAAGCAACTACAGAACAAGTAATACCCCAATGTAATGCTAATACTACACACTACTAATGTATGGAAACCTACAGGTAAGGAAGCACTCCAATAACCAGCAAACACCAGTGATGTAAGGAGCCCTGCTGTGCTGGCACTTCCCAGTATGGAGAGTCTCCCCTCCTATAGGCACCATCTCAGCATCATAGTATCAGGTCACTGTATGGAGAGTCTCCCCTCCTATAGGCACCAACTCAGCATCATAGTATCAGGTCACTGTATGGAGAGTCTTCCCTCCTATAGACACCATCTCAGTATCAGGTCACTGTATGGAGAGTCTTCCCCCCTTTAAGCACCTTCTCAGTATCAGATCACTGTATGGACAGTCTTCCCCCTATAGGCACCATCTCAGTATCAGGTCACTGTATGGAGAGTCTCCCCCCCCCCTATAAACACCATCTCAGTATCAGGTCACTGTATGGAGAGTCTTCCCTCCTATAGGCACCATCTCAGTATCAGGTCAGTGTATGGAGAGTCTCCCCCCCTATAAACACCATCTCAGTATCAGGTCACTGTATGGAGAATCTTCCCTCCTATAAGCACCCTCTCAGTATCATAGTATCAGGTCACTGTATGGAGAGTCTTCCATCCTATAAGCACCAACTCAGTATCATAGTATCAGGTCACTGTATGGAGAGTCTTCCATCCTATAAGCACCAACTCAGTATCATAGTATCAGGCAGTGTATGGAGAGTCTTCCCACTTATATGCACCATCTCAGTATCATAGTATCAGGTCACTGTATGGAGAGTCTTCCCCCCTATAGGCACCATCTCAACATCTCAGTATAAGGTCACTGTATGGAGAGTCTTCCCTCCTATAAGCACCATCTCAGCATCATAGTATCATGTCACTGTATGGAGAGTCTTCCCCCCTATAAGCACCATCTCAGTATCAGGTCACTGTATGGAGAGTCTTCCCCCCTATAAGCACCATCTCAGTATCAGGTCAGTGTATGGAGAGTCTTCCATCCTATAGACACCATCTCAGTATCAGGTCACTGTATGGAGAGTCTTCCATCCTATAGACACCATCTCAGTATCAGGTCACTGTATGCAGAGTCTTCCCCCCTATAAGCACCATCTCAGTATCAGGTCACTGTATGCAGAGTCTTCCCTCCTATAAGCACCATCTCAGTATCAGGTCACTGTGTGGAGAGTCTTCCCCTCCTATAAGCACCATCTCAGTATAAGGTCAGTGTATGGAGAGTCTTCCCCTCCTATAAGCACCATCTCAGTATCAGGTCACTGTATGCAGAGTCTTCCCTCCTATAAGCACCATCTCAGTATCAGGTCACTGTGTGTTTAGAGTCTTCCCCCCTATAAGCACCATCTCAGTATCAGGTCACTGTATGCAGAGTCTTCCCCCCTATAAGCACCATCTCAGTATCAGGTCAGTGTATGCAGAGTCTTCCCCCCTATAAGCACCATCTCAGTATCAAGTCACTGTATGAAGAGTCTTCCCCCCTATAAGCACCATCTCAGTATCAGGTCACTGTATGCAGAGTCTTCCCTCCTATAAGCACAATCTCAGTATCAGGTCACTGTATGGAGAATCTTCCCTCCTATAGACACCATCTCAGTATCAGGCAGTGTATGGAGAGTCTTCCCCCCTATAAGCACCATCTCAGTATCAGGTCACTGTATGGAGAGTCTTTCCTCCTATAGGCACCATCTCAGTATCAGGTCACTGTATGCAGAGTCTTCCCTCCTATAAGCACAATCTCAGTATCAGGTCACTGTATGGAGAATCTTCCCTCCTATAGACACCATCTCAGTATCAGGCAGTGTATGGAGAGTCTTCCCCCCTATAAGCACCATCTCAGTATCAGGTCACTGTATGGAGAGTCTTTCCTCCTATAGGCACCATCTCAGTATCAGGTCACTGTATGGAGAATCTTCCCCCCTATAGACACCATCTCAGTATCAGGTCACTGTATGCAGAGTCTTCCCCCCTATAAGCACCATCTCAGTATCAGGTCACTGTATGGAGAGTCTTCCCTCCTATAAGCACCATCTCAGTATCAGGTCACTGTATGGAAAGTTCTTCCTCCTATAAGCACCATCTCAGTATCAGGTCAGTGTATGGAGAGTCTTCCCCCCTATAGACACCATCTCAGTATCAGGTCACTGTGTGGAGAGTCTTCCCCTCCTATAAGCACCATCTCAGTATAAGGTCAGTGTATGGAGAGTCTTCCCCCCTATAAGCACCATCTCAGTATCAGGTCACTGTATGCAGAGTCTTCCCTCCTATAAGCACCATCTCAGTATCAGGTCACTGTGTGTTTAGAGTCTTCCCCCCTATAAGCACCATCTCAGTATCAGGTCAGTGTATGGAGAGTCTTCCCCCCTATAAGCACCATCTCAGTATCAGGTCACTGTATGGAGAGTCTCCCCCCCCCCCCCCCCCCCCCCCCCTATAAGCACCATCTCAGTATCAGGTCACTGTATGGAGAGTCTTCCCTCCTATAAGCACCATCTCAGTATCAGGTCACTGTATGGAGAGTCTTCCCCCCTATAAGCACCATCTCAGTATCAGGTCACTGTATGGAGAGTCTTCCCTCCTATAAGCACCATCTCAGTATCAGGTCACTGTATGGAGAGTCTTCCCTCCTATAAGCACCATCTCAGTATCAGGTCACTGTATGGAGAGTCTTCCCCCCTATAAGCACCATCTCAGTATCAGGTCAGTGTATGGAGAGTCTTCCCCCCTATAGACACCATCTCAGTATCAGGTCACTGTATGTAGAGTCTTCCCTCCTATAAGCACCATCTCAGTATCAGGCAGTGTATGGAGAGTCTTCCCCCCTATAAGCACCATCTCAGTATCAGGCAGTGTATGGAGAGTCTTCACCCCTATAAGCACCATCTCAGTATCAGGCAGTGTATGGAGAGTCTTCCCCCCTATAAGCACCATCTCAGTATCAGGCAGTGTATGGAGAGTCTTCACCCCTATAAGCACCATCTCAGTATCAGGCAGTGTATGGAGAGTCTTCCCCCCTATAAGCACCATCTCAGTATCAGGCAGTGTATGGAGAGTCTTCCCCCCTATAAGCACCATCTCAGTATCAGGTCAATGTAAGGAGAGTCTTCCCCCCTATAAGCACCATCTCAGTATCAGGTCACTGTATGTAGAGTCTTCCCTCCTATAAGCACCATCTCAGTATCAGGTCAGTGTATGGAGAGTCTTCCCCCCTATAAGCACCATCTCAGTATCAGGTCACTGTATGGAGAGTCTTCCCCCCTATAAGCACCATCTCAGTATCAGGTCACTGTATGGAGAGTCTTCCCCCCTATAAGCACCATCTCAGTATCAGGTCAGTGTATGGAGAGTCTCCCCCCCTATAAGCACCATCTCAGTATCAGGTCACTGTATGGAGAGTCTTCCCCCCTATAAGCACCATCTCAGTATCAGGTCACTGTATGGAGAGTCTTCCCCCCTATAGACACCATCTCAGTATCAGGTCAGTGTATGGAGAGTCTTCCCTCCTATAGACACCATCTCAGTATCAGGTCAGTGTATGCAGAGCCGCCATAGTACGTCTCTTACCCTGTACAAGTGACGCTCAGCGCAGCCTGAAGAAGAAGAGAGGCGCCCGGGACCGAGGAGTAAACATATAGGGGGCGGGCCCACAGTATAGGGGGCGGGGTCCTCTACACCAATCCGGCGCCTTATAGATTTGTATAACTTTTAGAACTTACATCCCTGATAGTGTATGGAGTAGTAGACTATAGAGGCGTCACGTGACCTCTCACAGCCTCCGGGACGGCTGTGCGCGCGGATGTGACAGCTCGGCTGCCTGTGATCAGTCACGTTCCTTCCTCCTCTCATGTCTGTCCTGATGTAAATAATTATTAGCTTCAATATTTCCTGATTTTCTAGACCCTCATAGACTTCTATGTGTACAAACCCACGTGCAGCAGGATGACAGCTGACGGCAGTCACATGACTATCCATACACCTGAGGACGCCGAGTAATCATCAAAACATGTCGGTGTCTTTATTTCAGTACAGTAACCAGGACATACATGCTGCCTGTATTGCCTGATCACTGCATTGCTCATTGTAGATATTATATGTAAATTAGTGAAGTGAATGTGCCACTTAGCTACATACATTTTTTTTTCTACATGTCCTGGTCGGCGCCGGCATGTAGATCCTGGTTACACAGATGGTAGAAACTGGTCGGCTATATGAAAAATTAACCATGCCAGTGACCCCTTCTTGCCACAACCATTGTTGGCGATGGGTGCCCATCCTTCCATTGATGGAGCTGTGTTTCATTACTTTAACTTTTTCTCCAGTTTATAGGTTCACATGGGCATTGTTTGTAAGTGCAGGACTGTCCCACACATTAATACATACATCATATCTATATACATATATACTGTACACACATACAGAGGCCTCTTACCTCAGTCCAGGAAAGGAGGATGAGACTGCTGATAGGCTTATTGGGTCCTCATATATGAGCTCAGAGTCAAATGGTACCAGTGGTTTGCGGGGGTGGGTTGGTCAGTGAAGATTGGATTTAAGGCTATGTTCACACAACGTATATTTTCGTAAAAGTACGGCTGTTGTTGCCGATCGCAACAACGGCCGTGATTAATACGAAGATATACGTTACGTTGCCGTCTATGGAATCTCAGCCGGATAGTATACACATCGTATAAGCTCCGGGCGGGATCTCTAGCGGCACCACAAAAAACTGACATGTCAGTTTTCTGCGGCCGCAGAGAACCTGTCAGTGCACACAATGTCAGTGGCTGCACGCTCCACTGTGTGCAGTGGAGAGTTCTGATGCGGGCACACACTGATGCGCCCGCATCAGAACTCAGTGGTGCTAAAAATCATCCGGCTGGTACTGCAGTACCGACCGGGATGACCTTATCTGACACCGGCCGGGTCACAAAACAGCCGGTGTCATACAATGTGTGAACATAGCCTAAGGGTGCGTTCACACGTACAGAATTTGCTGTGAATCTGCAAATTCAAATCTTCGCCATCAAATCTGCTGTGGGTCCTGTATGTGTGAACGCACCCTAAAGATACAACCAATTTTCATTTGACAGTGGCATCTGGTTAAATATCCGGCATGGGCGATCACTCTGTGCTGGTTATTAGTGCCAGCCCCCAGCTGGGAGGTGCTGTGTATGAGCCCGCTACATACTGTACACTGCTGACATCAACAGGACGAGCATGCTTGTCCTGTGTCATGAACTAAAGGGGTACTCTGCCTCAAATAAAAATAAAGATGCTGCAGAAGCATACAATATTGCTTACCTGTCTTCTCCAGTTTTGTTGTAATTCCTGGTTGAGCAGTTAAACAGTACTACAATTTCCAGCATGCTTTCCCATCACAGTCCTCCCTACCTACAACCCTCCCACAGCAATTCTGTCAGATCCCAGCTGTTCTCCAAAGCTGTTGCAGAACATCTCATTTCACTGCAGACTATTGCACATGTGGGGGTGCAGCCCCTGCTGCATTTACTCCCTGCCTGCAGAATCAAAGGCTTTTTTTTTCCAGAAATAATTGTACTTTGTATTAACACTCTTGATTGTTCCATAAAACATGCAGTAAAATTTAATCTAAAAACATTGTGAGGTAAAATTAAAAAAAACTGCATTTTTTCTCATTTGGAGGAGTTTCACTTCTACATTGTTCACCGTGTACTAAACCTGACATGGTATCTATAGTCTTCAGGTAACACAACAATACTCAATTTAGGTAAAAAAAAACTTTTATTACTTTTAAAAATATATATATATTTTTTTTAAATAACCGCTTAAAATTGCCTTTTTCTGACTCCTATAACTGTTTATCTTTCGGTCTTTGGGGCTTTGTGAGGGCTCATTTTTTTTGCAATGATCTGTTTTTTTTTTGTTTTTTTTTAATCCATATGAAGTTTGCATATATATTACTTTTGATCATTTAATATTCAGTTTCCAGGTTACAGATCATTTCCAGGTTACATCCGGGGCGGGGGGTTGGTGGTTCGTGCGGCGCTGAGGAGGGAGGCTGCAGGGCAGACATCGCACACTGCTCTGGGATCTGCGGTCTGTTGCACCACCCTCCGGGCCAGGAGAGATGAAGACAGTATTAGGTGAGTATAATTATTATTTTTTTTGTAGCAATGCAATGGGACATTATAACTATATGGGGGACATTGCAGGGGGACAATATAACTATATGGGGGACATTGCAGGGGGACAATATAACTATATGGGGGACATTGCAGGGGGACAATATAACTATATGGGGGACATTATAACTACAGTGGTACCTTGGTTTAAGAGAGTTTTGGTTTAAGAGCTCACAGTTTTTCAAAATTATGACTTGGTTTAAGAGCTCCTTGTACTGGGTGGGAGCGTGACTGGAGGAGAAGCATGGTCTGCATAGCGTGGTCTACAGCCCTGTACTCTGACCCAGGAAGTCTCCCTCACCTTCCAAATCATAGCAGATCCACTTCAGGCTGGGGCTTACACCAGAGGACAGGACTGTGGGGGTAATCTCTCCATAGCTGTAACCCCTCTCTCCCCGGACACAAAGCTGCATGTATGTGCCCACATCTGCCCTGCTCATTCCTTCCTGCTCCCTGCAGTCTCTGTCCGCCCTTGTGTTTCCCATCCTCTCCATTACTGTACAGTAACTTATAATATCACATATTCTGCTGTTTCTGAATGTTTGTTTCATTTGTTTTACATGTTATTCAGAATAATAAATCATTATTTTTGGGGTGTGGAACCAATTGTCTGCATTTCTATGATTTCTTATGGGAAAATTTGCTTTGGTTTAAGAGTGATTTGGATTACAAGCACAGTCCCAGAACGAATTATGCTTGTAATACAAGGCACCACTGTATATGGGGGACATTGCAGTGGGACATTATAACTATATGGGGGACACTGCAGGGGGACAATATAACTATATGGGGGACATTGCAGGGGGACAATATAACTATATGGGGGACATTGCAGGGGGACAATATAACTATATGGGGGACATTGCAGGGGAACATTATTACTATACGGGGGACATTATTACTATATGGGGGACATTGCAGGGGGACAATATAACTATATGGGGGACATTGCAGGGGAACATTATTACTATATGGGGGACATTGCAGGGGGACTTTATTACTAAATAGAGAGCACAACAGGGAGCATTATTACTATATGGGGGCACAGCAGAGGACAGTGAACTGGCCCCCTGTGTGAAAAGTTTGGGGACCCCTGCTTCATGCAGTAGTAAGTGCAGGATTTCCCATAATAAGAGTCTATTCGTAATTTGTATAACTTTCGTTGAGCAATAAGAGACTTTAAAATAACTTTTGGCCACAATTCTCCTTTAAATATCACATGTACTGACACCAAATGTTTTTCAGGTTTTTTTTATTTCAAATATGAAAAAGGGGGGTGATTTACACATTAATATAGGATATATATATATACTGTAAAACATTTTTAGTCTCCCTTGGGAACTTCTATAGGCAATCATTTGACTGCTCATAGAGATCAATGCGGGGTACATGTACTGCACTGATCCATTATCCCAAAATGCGATTGCTTCAGCCTGCTGAATCAATTGCAGTCGGGCAGCCCCAAGAGGCCTCCCAGAAGCTTTGTGCTGAATGGACGATGGATCACCTCCCCACAATCTTATCACGGGGGGAGGGGCGATCTGGACCACCAATGAGGTGTGTTAAGGCCATTTAAAGTTTTGACAGCGGCATCTGAATGTCGATGGCACTAGCACAGGCGAACCCAGCTAGGAGGCGCCGTGTATGGAGCAGGTCCAGGGAGTTCCTGGCAGACAACTAGGGCTTAATAGGGTGACATCTTCACAGACCGAAGTAGAAAGTGGTGATTTAGGAGTTTGCTCTGTATTTATACAATAAAAGCTATGTTATACCTTACTTACACACACATAATAATCACATTGAAATAACAAGACTTCTGCTGTGTCATACTAACAGGGAGAGTTCTCGGGCCACACTATACAGCCCATGATTGTAGTTTAGTATGGTGTCTGCTAAATCATTGTGTGTCTGCTAAATCACAATCAGGTCCGACCAGATGACATTTCTTATGTATGTAAAGTTATGGTATCATGCGGTACAAGTCATGCGGCTGAGATGTGTCAACATTGGGATTGAAAACTGTGCTGACATACTTTTCTGCATGATATTCCAATCTGTTTCTTTCAGACCCTGTACTCATAATACCTTTTTCCCTGAAAATAAGACATCCCCTTAAAAATTCTCAGATTGTAAGCCCTCACGAGCAGGGTCGTCTTTCCCAATGTGCCCAGTGTCGGACTGGGGTATATGGGGCCCACCAGAGGAAATGATCCTGGGAACCCACCAATGAAGAACCAGTGAGAAACGACATGTCAGTCAGTGTTAGTGCAGTTCTAAAGCTGGGGGCCCACCGGAGGATCCTCCACTCTACTGGTTGGCCAGTCAGGCACTGCATGTACCAGTCAGCCATTTACCTTTATATAATGTTTCTCACCCCCTATCACTTGTATAGCGCTCTGGAATTAAGGGTGCTTTATAAATAAATTATAATAATAATAAGACCTAGTAGAGGTTTTGCTGAACTGCTAAATATAAGGCCTCCCCTGAAAGTTTTTGTTTGGAAGCATGCCCTCCGCTGAGCAGCTGCATGCAGGACATAAAGACCATCACCTGCCGCCAACCCCGATGTTCCCCACCGCGGCCGTCACTTGTAAATGTGCAGGTAAGGCTTCGAAAGGCCCCCGTCCCTGCTGTGCATGTGATGTGTGAATTCTTCTTCCTGGAAAAATAAGACATCCCCTAAAAATAAAACCTAGCGCATCTTTGGGAGAAAAATTTTATATAAGACAAATTCATGTTGTTTCTGTCTGAGAGGTGAAAGGATGCGGCTATTTGACACCAGGAGGGTAGATACGCATGTTATAGGTCAGGTATAGTGAATAAAATTAGCATTTGTTTATATCAATCAGCTGATAATATCATATAGTGTATAATCACAGGTCGGCTGATGTAATATATAACACTAGTTTAAGATCCTAGGTATGTCTGTATTATGAGGGAACTCATAAAAATTTTTTTTGCAGAAATCAATAGTACTGGCGATTTTAAGAAACTTTTTAATTGGGTTTATTAGCCGAAAAATGCATTTTTATCATGAAAAAGCAGTTTGAAGCTCTCCGCCCCTGTCTTCATGGTTTTCTATGGAGAGGGGAGGGGTGGAGGGAGATGAGGCACCAAAAATGGACAACAAAGAGTTAATTTACAGCTCCTCTGAAGTCAGCACTGACCTCTCTGACCTTTGAACACCGGCTTTCACACAGGTCCCGCTGTGTAATCCTTTGTTCTCTGCTCTCAGCTGGTGACTAATCTCCCTCCTCCCCCCTCCCCTCTCCATAGGTTACACAGATTTCCTGATAATGAGCAGTGGATGAGAGAGAGGAGGGGGGGGGGGGGGGACCGGGGAAAAGTCTTTTTGAATGCAGATAATGGCAGATTTGCCTAATAAACCCAATTACAAAGTTTCTTAAAATCGCCTGGACTATTGGTTTCTGTAAAAAAAAAAAAAAAAAAAAGACAACAGTGACACTTTAAGCTGAAGATACAGCACAGCAATGACAGCGAGCAGAGCCTCATAAGAAAGTAACGTGGACGTGGAAGTGACATGATAAAATCTCTGAGGTTTATGAGAAAGAAATGATAGGAAAGCAGAACCAGCAAACCCTGGTGAGCCGTCTGGGTTGGAGGTAACTGGCGTTACTGGACTATTGTGGGACAGGAGGTTTATTTTGGGTAAGTATTTGTTACAAGCGGCAAACGTGATTTGCAAGACTTAGGTGGGAAGAGCGCTCGTTTGCTCCTCCAGTCGCCCTGTGTAATAGCGGCTTTACACATATCAGGCCGATTCAACAGATTATTGCCCCGTGTGAAAGGGCCCTAAGCCCTCCATCACACGTCCAGTGATTCTTAAGGACCATGATTTTGTCCACTAGGATTATTCCATGAAAAAGAATCTGCGGTTGCATCCGTTGTTCATCCATGTCCGTTTTTTTCACTGATCACATGATCCCAAATGTTTCACGGTCAAGCTTAGCATAGCTAAATGTCAGATGTAGCAGCACTCAATGTGTCCCCCCTCTGATCCCCCCAAATGTAGCAGAGCTGAATGTGTCAGACTGCTGGCAGCGCATCCCCAACCACAACCCCCCGGGTGTCACAGAACCTTTGCTGATCTCCTGATCCTCGCTCCGGTGACAGGTGTCATGGGATCCGTGTATTTCAGGGATTCCACGGATGGGGCATCCTTGCTGCCATCCACCTCTGCACTATGACCTGTCCTGTTTTTTCGCAGCACGGATGGTGTGAATGGACACTTAAAGTGTCACTGTCGTGAATTTTTTTTTGTTTTGCAGAAATCAATAGTCCAGGCGATTTTAAGAAACTTTGTAATTGGGTTTATTATCCGAAAAATGCATTTTTATCATGAAAAAGCAGTTTGAAGCTCTCCCCCCTGTCTTCATTGTTCTCCTATGGAGAGAGCTAAAGAAAAGACCAAAACAGGACAACAAAGTTAAAATTTACTCACCGAAATTTGTTCTTTTCATGAGTCCGTAGGCAGCACAGTGAAAACAATAGGGTTAACTTCAATATCTCCTACTGCCAGGCAGAAGAAACAAACATAATTAGTTAATTAGAGTAATTAGACCAATTAACCCAGCTCAATAAAAGGACTCCAGAGACCAAGAGACACTGTGTTAGTATGCAGCAGAAAACTTTAATAAGGGTGGGATGCTGTGCTGCCTACGGACTCATGAAAAGAACAAATTTCGGTGAGTAAATTTTAACTTTTCATTTCGTCCTACGGCAGCACAGTGAAAACAATAGGGATAGTAAAGCAATAACTTAAAGGGAGGGAAATCATCTGGAGGACGCCACTTGAAGCACTCGTCTGCCAAAGGCCACCCTACTGTTGGAGATGACATCCATCTTGTAGTGCTTCAAGAATGTAGAAGGCGATGACCATGTTGCCGCTCTGCATATTTGGTCCATCGACACTTGTGCCAACTCCGCCCATGAGGTAGCAGTAGAGCGGGTAGAATGTGCTCTGATTCCTGTAGGAGGAGTACATCTTTGAAGACGATAACACTCAGCGATAGTGTCCTTGATCCACCTGGATAATGAGGCTTTCGAGGCTGCCCTACCTCGATTTGGGCCTTGAAATTGGACAAACAGAGAATCTGAAGACCTGAAGGATTTGGTTTGATCAATATATGTCAAAACTGCACGTTTAACATCCAATGAATGTAATTTCTCCTCTTCCTCTCCTTGAGGATGTTCGCACAATGTGGGTAATACAATTTCCTGATTGATATTATCCGTAGAAGCCACTTTGGGTAAAAACCCCGGCATCATTCTCAACACCAGACCTTCTTGATTGCAGGACAAGTAGGGTTCCTTACATGAAAGAGCTTGTAACTCTCCAACTCTTTTAGCCGATACAATGGCCACTAGGAACAATGTTTTCCAGGATATGAACCTTATGGAGGATTCTTCTAGTGGTTCAAAGGGAGAGGAAGATAATGCTTCCAGCACCAACGGTAAGTCCCACGAGGCTATTGGTGTTTTAACAGGAGGACGAAGATTTTTAATGGCCTTAAAAAATCTCTTAATCAAGGGTTGGTTAGAAAATTTACCTTCAAAAACATAGTTTATTGCAGAGAAATGAACCTTGAGTGTATTCAGCTTCAATCCCTTAGTAAAACCTTCTTGTAAGAAGTTTAGTACATCAACAATTGATGGAAGAGAGACTTGGTGAGTAGAGCACCAGGAGCTGAAAACTCGGGCTATTCTATTGTACACTTTAGTAGTGGTTGGTCTTCTGGAAGCTTCCAAGATGTCCACTACTTCTTCGGATAGACCTGCTTCTCTCAGGCCCTGCCTGTTAGCTTCCAGGCTGTAAGATGGAATATTTCCGGGCAAGGATGGTATAAGCCCTTCTGGTTCAATAAGTCGGGACGGACTGGAATTTTCTCGTAAAAACCCTTCGACAGTTTTAATACGAGAGGGAACCAAGCCCTTCGTGGCCAGTATGGTATCACTACAATTGCTGTGGCTTGTTCCTCCTGTATTTTCTTGAGAACTCGTGGGATTAGAGGCAACGGGGGAAAGATGTATGGAAGGCAGGTCGTCCAAGGTAGAGACAGGCCGTCTATTGCTTCCGGGTTGTCCCATCTGCAAATGGAGCAAAATCTGGGCAACTTCCTGTTCTCCCTGGTCGCCATAATGTCTATGTCCGGCTGACCGAATCTGTTCACGATCCAGGCGAAAGATTCTGGATGGAGACTCCACTCCGCTGGAGCCAGATGATGTCTGCTCAGCCAGTCTGCTTTGGAGTTCATTTTGCCCGGAATGTGAACTGCCTTCAAATCCATGAGATGGGTTTCTGCCCAGGCCATCAGAAGTTCGCATTCCTTCATCAGAAGAGCCGATCTCGTGCCTCCCTGTTTGTTCACATAATAAACGGTGGCCAGGTTGTCGGATTGCACGAGTACTCTGCGATGGAGAACTAGGTAACCAAAGTGTCTTAGGGCTAGACGGACCGCCCTCATCTCCCGCAGATTCGACGAACTCTGACCCTCCTGCACCGACCATGTGCCCTGCACCCACTGGTCCTCCACATGTGCACCCCAGCCTGACCTGGATGCGTCGGTGGTTAGAATTAACTGGGGAGCACTGGATAGATTTCTCCCGCACCGAACCTTGTCTGGATCTAACCACCATGCAAGACTTCTTCTTGGAGCCCAGTAGGTGTAAAGGATCGTCCAGACCCTTCTGGAGGCGGTTCCACTGCGAGAGAATGTTGCACTGGAGAGGCCGAAGATGTGCACGCGCCCAAGGTACAGCCTCCAGTGATGCAGTCATCAGCCCCAAGACCCGCATCGCCTTCCTCACCGACACCTGGCCACTGCAGAGGAGGTCTTTGATCTCTGTAGTTAACTTCATCACTCTGTCCTCCGTCAGATACAGTCTCATGACTGCTGAGTCCACCACGAATCCCAGAAATTTGCAAGCTTTTGAAGGGATCATGTTGGATTTCTGTCGATTGATTATGAAGCCATGCTTCTCCAGGATGTCCACTGTCAACTTCAGATGAAGAAGCAGCTCCTCCCTTGAAGACGCCTTGATAAACCAATCGTCGAGGTATGGGACAACGAAGATTCCTTGGGTCCTTAGAGCTGCCGCCAGAACGACGATGACCTTTGTGAACACTCTTGGAGCTGTGGAGAGACCAAAAGGAAGACAGGTGAATTGAAAATGAACCGTACTCTTCCTTTGAACCATAGCGATTCTTAGGAATTTCCTATGACATCTTGCAATTGGGATGTGGAGGTATGCATCCTTCAAATCTAACGTAGCAGAAAAATCGTCTTGCTGGAGGATAGAGACTACTGATCTTATTGTCTCCATCTTGAAATGTTTGCAAGATATGTACTTGTTTAAAAAGGAAAGATCTACCACTAGACGCCAGTCTCCTTCCTTTTTGGGAACAGCAAAAACTCTTGAATATACCCCCATACCTTGTTGATGAAGAGGAACTTCTTCCAATGCTCCCTTCTGAATAAATTCTCGGAGGAGACTTGAGAGGAGGGGTTTTTCTGGGTTTTTGAAGAAGACGTTTGGTGGAGGACTTGCGAACTCCAACATATAGCCTTTTGTAATCACGGATCTCACCCAGACATCTGAGGAGGTGTCTATCCAAGCGGGAGCAAAATGTTTCAACCTGGCTCCAACACTCTGGATTGATGGCCTGGCGTCATTTCTGGTCCTTGTCCTCCTTTTTCTTGTAAGAGGACGAGGTGTTCCGATTTCTGGGCTTGTAGCTTCTTTGCGTATTTTGTTGTCTGGGGCGCCTACCCACTGGAGATCTGCGCCCCGGTTTACGAAAGGGCCGAAAAGGCTTCTTAGGTTTTGTTGTCACGGGAAATGCTACGCCTTTATTTTTACTTAAGGACTCTAGGATCTTCTCTAATTGGGGTCCAAAAAGAGATTCTGCTTGAAACGGGAGGTTACAAAAATGGATTCTGGAATTCTGATCACCTTCCCATTCTTTGATCCATAAAGCCCGTCTGGCTGTGGTAGACATCGCCAGGACTTTGGAATTTAGACGTAAGGAGTCTAGTGAAAAATCGGCCAGAAAATCTGCAGCTTTTTTGATATCTGGAATATCTTTAAGGAGTTTGTCTCTGCTTACTCCTTCCGAAATGTCCTTTGTAAGTTGGGAAAGCCAGAGTCTGAGACATTTCGCTACCGGCACCGTAGCTGTGGCAGCTTTCGTATTGAGAGACGCTGTCGTATATAAACGTTTGAGAGACGAGTCTACCCTTCTATCTAGAGGATCCTTCAAAAGCACCGATTCTTCATCAGGATATACAGATTTCTTGGAGAGACGGGCTACTGCTGCGTCCACTTTTGGGGGATTTTCCCATGACCCATATGCTTTAGGATCCAATTTATAGACTGCCCTGAAGCGAGAACTAGGATCTGGTTTCTTTTCAGGTTTAGCCCAGTCAGTTTGCATAAATTGTGCCAAATTTTTATGATGAGGCAAAACAGTATGTTCTGTTTTAGGAAAGTAGAATAGAGAATCTCTTTTAGAAGGATTACTAGTAGAAGGCTCCATCTCAATGGTCTTCTTAACCGCCTTAATAAAAGAATGGGCTTGTTCTTTTTTGAACATGTAAAAGTCCTCAGGAGCCCCAGTATCAGAGTCAGCGGAAGAGGAACACTCACCCTCCGAACGAGATTCCAGGTTTTCCTGAGAAGAGGAACGGGAAGGACTGTGGTGCTCTATTCTGCGTCTTTTGGATGAACTGCTAATGCCAGCTTGATCGAACACTTCTGACATCTTGGATTTGAACCATCCTAAGAATTCATCAACTTTTGAATGACTCCTGTTCTCCCCAGCAGGAATCAGGGAAGTGCAGCCATTGCATAGATCATCATGAGTGTCATCTGGTAATGGTTGATTGCATCTTCTGCACATCCTATGTTTAGCTTTGCTCCGCTTCTTTCTTCCAGAATGGTGACCAGCCATCTGTAGAAAAAAGAGGTGGAGAGCAGGACAATACAGGGAACATATCCGAGCAGAGAAACACCAGAAAGAGCAAGGCCATAGAGGAACATACCTTTAATCCCAACAGTATGTGCTGCCAGGCAGAGTGCAACAGCAACTTGCCCTGTCAGCCCTTAAATAACTTACCCCTATGGCCAAAAACTGCAGTGAGCCGGTATCAGACTCCGGCGCATGCGCAGATCTCCCTGAAGGACGCCGAAACCGGAAGTCACGCGGCGTCACGTCACTTCCGCCCATAGTCGGCGGCCGGAGTAGCTCAGGGCAGCAGCGGAGAACGAGACCCGAAAGTCCCGCCTCCCGCATGGCGTCCCGCATCACGAGCTACAGGAATACAGGAAAGGATACACTTCACCCGTTTACCGGGTGATTGTGGCACTTACCCGAATCTTCTTGAAGCTGTGACCGGAGTCCCCTTCTCTGATCAGCTGTTGTATGGAGATCCGGAAGACAGCTGTATTAAAGAGGTAACGGGGACGGCGGCAGCCCAGCACCAAACATCCGATTTAGGTGCTCATACAATGGAAAACTGCAGACCCCCACAGTTAGAGCCACTGGGGCCTCCCTAAGTGCTGGATGGACAACACATCTCAGCAGACTCAACTGCTAGGTAGCAGGAGTATAGGGGCCAAGTGCTGGTGGTCAGAGCCCTGAAAACTCAGCACGCCGCTGGTTAACCTTGAATGCTTTTACCGGAGCAAGAGCTCCTGAAACCTTCTGCCTGCAGAAGAAACAAAAACAAAAACACAGTGTCTCTTGGTCTCTGGAGTCCTTTTATTGAGCTGGGTTAATTGGTCTAATTACTCTAATTAACTAATTATGTTTGTTTCTTCTGCCTGGCAGTAGGAGATATTGAAGTTAACCCTATTGTTTTCACTGTGCTGCCGTAGGACGAAATGAAAAGAGTTAATCTACAAATCCCTCACCCGTTATCTCTTCTGACCATCACCAGTGACCTGTCTGAGCTCGGATTACAGCTGTCACCCAGCTCCGTGCCTGTAATCCTCTGTTATCTGCTTTCTGCTGCCGGCTAACTCCCTCCTTCCTCCTCCCCCCTCCCCTCTCCCTAGAACAGACAGGGGACGTCTCCTGCAACAAGTCACAATTTTCAGATTTTTCAGAGTGGATGAAAAAGAGGAAGGAGGGGGGGACCTGGGAAAAGGCTTTTTACATGCAGATAATGGCAGATTTGGCTAATAAACCCAATTACAAAGTTTCTTAAAATCGCCTGGACTATTGATTTCTGAAAAAAAAAAAAAAAAATACGACAGTGACTCTTTAAGATTTAATGGTCACAGATGTGCGACCACGGACAATTTCACGGGATGTGTGAATAAGGCCGAATACTTTTGTTAAGAAAAATAGTGTTCAGATCTGCACTCAAATGGATGAAGACAAAATAGTAAGGAGGCTGAGAACCGTTTGGAGGTGGTCGGGAAGCTGAGAACAGGCTGGAGGTGGTTGGGAAGATAAGAACAGGCTGGAGGTGGTCGGGAAGATAAGAACAGGCTGGAGGCGGTTGGGAAGCTGAGAACAGGCTGGAGGTGGTCGGGAAGATAAGAACCGTCTGGAGGTGGTCGGGAAGATAAGAACAGGCTGGAGGTGATCGGGAAGATAAGAACAGGCTGGGGGTGGTCGGAAAGCTGAGAACTGTCTGGAGGTGGTCGGGAAGCTGAGAACCGTCTGGAGGTGGTCGGGAAGCTGAGAACAGGCTGGGGGTGGTGGGGAA